>NC_039360.1:202575623-202734084 GCF_003573695.1 Papaver somniferum
CGGCCTTCCCTTCACGGCTGCCAAAACGAAGGCGTGCGACAATAAAATGCCACCCTTCCATCTTAGATGCAAATCTCAACCGTCCAAGGTCACCAACTAAAGCATGGTAGCCTTTGGCCCAATGCCAAAACCCTAGTTTGGTCGTTCCTAAAACATGCCGACCATGCCACATGTGCCAATGGCATGCAGCGTCAGTCACCTTGCCGCGCCTAAGCCATGCCATGCCGGCCTTCCCTTCACGGCTGCCAAAACGAAGGCGTGCGACAATCAAGGGACACCCTTCCATCTTAGATGCTAAATCTCGACCGTCGAAGGTCACCACCGAGCTGACAAGTCTCCCAAGCTCAACTTGCCAAACAACAACAACATGCTACATGTTTTCCATGAAAATAGTCGAGATATCAACACATGTCACAAACTGGGGGATGCTCATTGGGTATTGGTTTGGAGGTTTACAGCGTGCGACGTACACTACGCCCGTTACAAGATAGTGTCATAAGGATGAATGGAGTAATGGTAAAACACTTTCTTTTATGGAACATCAATTTCAGGCGTTACCAGTTACCACCTCCTCCGATTTACTCATCCGTTTTCCATTTCTTACGAGATCAGAGTACGTTTTTCTTCGACTTGTATCAATAGGTCTTACCTTTTTCCACTGAACAACAAGTTCTGGTCAGGAGCATACAACACTTAGAAAAACATTTGCTAGCTTTCCCATCTGTTAGCTTCCCACTTTCTGATACAAGTCGTAAAACAACTACTCTTCCAGAATCAGCTATTCTGGTCTCAACACTCTCTTCGCTTCCCTCCCCAAAACCAACCCTTCTCCTTTACTTTGTGACCGAAGCAAGTCTGGATCGGCCATTTCTTGGTTTAGGCCGGATTTGTACAGATTTATCTCTCGAATCTAAAGTACTCCCTTGCAGTACATTATTTAGGGTTTAACTTTGTTTCTCACCCACACACCCGGAATTACGAAAATCAGCAGAAACCATTTTCACCCTCAAACAAATGCGAAACTGATATAACACAGACACCAGAAATTTTGTTAACGAGGAAACCGCAAATGCAGAAAAACCCCGGGACCTAGTCCAGATTGAACACACATTGTATTAAGCCGCTACAGACACTAGCCTACTCCAAGCTAACTTCGGACTGGACTGTAGTTGAACCCCAATCAGTATCCCACTGATCCAAGGTACAGTTGTACTCCCTACGCCTATGATCCCAGCAGGATACCGCGCACTTGATTTCCTTGGATGATCTCACCCAAAAGTAAGAGTTGCTACGACCTAAAATCGCAAGCTTTGACAATAAACAAATTTGTCTCACACAGACAAGTCTATCAAAATATCATCTGTCTCCCACAAATAAACCCTAAAAGGTTTTGTTCCGTCTTTTGATAATAATCAAGGTTAATAGGAACCAATTGATAATCCGGTCTTATATTCCCGAAGAACAGCCTAGAGTTATCAATCACGTCACAACAATCTTAATCGTATGGTAGCGAAACAAGATGTTGCAGAATCACAAACCATGAGACGAAGATGTTTGTGATTACTTTTTATATCTTGCCTATCGGAGATATCAATCTCAAGCAAATCAATCTGATTGTACTCGTACGATAGAAGATGCAAGATCAGATCACACAACTACGATAAAAGTAGTATCGGTCTGGATTCACAATCCCAATGAAGTCTTTAACCTGGTTTTAGAAGAAGAAAACCAAAGGTTAAAGGAGAACGACTCTAGTATGCAAACTAGTATCACACTTGAGGTATGGGGATTAGTTTTGCACAGATTCTAGAGTTCCCCTTATATAGTCTTTCAAATCAGGGTTTCGCCTTGGTCACAAAGGATATATTATCCACCGTTAGATGAAAACATGATTTAGATTCAAGCTAATATTTCTCAACCGTTAGATCGAAAACTTGGCTTGTTATACACAAATGAAATGAATGCTTATAGGTTTGTTAACCGTCCCCAAACGTGTACATTGTTGGTTCAACAATAGTTAACCAAAAGGTTATCCATATGAGCATTTCATACCAACCATATTCTTCTTCACCATAACTAGTTCAAGTGACTCAAATGAACTAGTTAGAGAGTTGTTCAATTGCAAGGAACTATTATGTACTACACAAGAAACAATTGAAGCAAAGATGATTTGATTCACTTGAATCCGTCCATGAAATTTATAGCAACGATTTGCAATTTTCATTCCTTAGTCTTTATAAGTATAAGTTCAGAAATCATCTTCAGATACATAACTTTCTTAAGTTCGCACACTAGGTTCGCGGGCTTAAGCAACCGGGCAGAGTTTACAAACTCCAGCCGAAAATCTCGGCAAAGACTTCCCGCCGGTTCGCGGACTGGTAATCACGTAACAAGTTTGTCAACTCTAGCATAATTTCTCAGGATGAGAAGTTCGGCAGTTCGCAGACTTGGAAACAAGCCATTCTTCCGGTTTCTCTTGATCAACAAAGTTCACAAACTTTGGTTCAAGAAATATGACTTATGCACATATGTGTTTCCACAACAATACTTATTTCCATCATTGGTTATGTAATCTAAACTCTCATTCCAACCATTGAAACATTATTAGAGGAAATTATGTAGTTGTTACACCATTTCTCGTCAATGCAATTTTCAAAGTGATTGAAACATATCATAACTTTCGTCACTAGGTAAAGATAAACATGATCGAAGCGAAACACTTACCAACACATATTTCGAGATATAGATAGGCGAGGTATACTCGGATCGAAATACCAAATGTGTATAATCTAAGTCTATGTATAGTATACGACTTTTTGTCTCAAGAAGTAGGAGATAGAGTAGATAGACTTTTGAGTGACATATAAGTTCAAGTCTTCACATACCTTTTTGTCGAGAAGTTCCACCGGTTCCTTGAGTAGTTCTTCTTCTTATATGATGAATCTCCATGAAGTCCTTGAGCTCAACTACACTTTCTATCCTAGTCCGAGACTTAGCTATAATAAACTAGAAATCAAGACTTATAGTTTTGATCACTAACATTGAAAAACATGCTTGAGATAGCAACGCATGCGAGTTTGACCGAGCAATGCTCTAACAAAATCCTCACCTCATACCCATACATAATCATAATAGCATTTAAACGACTATGTCTATGTATTATCTACAAAGTTTAATGGTTAAGCAATAAACCTCGTATTGTATTCCTTAATACTATGTCTAACAAGAGTGTTCATGCTTCGCAGTTTTGTTTTCAATATGCATGACTTGAAAGATACATTAGGAAATAAAACAGTTCAAGTCAAATATGACTAACCTCAAGTGGAAGGATGATGTTGTCGTTGTAGCTTCTTACTTCTTTACTTCTTCAAGTCTTCGCAATACTTGTAATATCTCATATCCTAATACTTTCAAGCTAACCTATACGAAGTTGACTCTAGAACATAATCAAGCGGCTCTTTATATGAGATTCACTAAAATATGACAACCAAACTTTACATACCAATGCTTGGTGGGTTCAACCGAGCTATGCTCTAACAAGAATGGTACAAGGATCCTGTCCCAATTGTCAGACACCACCTCATCATTTGGAGGTTCTAACAATCCACTACACTGGGGACTGGAGATAAACTTACATAAAGTATCTTCGTGACAACAATCTGCCGTCATAGAAGAAAGGAACGATCAAACTCACCCAGAGGGCCAAACATTTTGTCTACCTGGAAGGGATTTTGTATTGTAAAATCTTTGGTGGGAACCTTCTGAGATGCTTGGTCGGGCATGGAATTCCTACAATCTTGAAAGAGATACACAATGGTGAACACCAAGGAAAGAAAAAATTATTTCTGTAAATCCATGAGAAATATTATTGGCCGACTATGGAAGACGACGCAGATGCCTATGTTTGGAGATGTCATCAATTCCAACTTCATGGTAACCTCATTCACACTCCTTGTCTTCCATTACACTCTGTGAGCAGTCCATGGCCCTTCTATAGTTGGGGACTGGATATCATCGGAAAAATCAATCCAGCATCTTCGAAGAAGCATGAATACATCATCACAGCAACAAAGTCTTTCACCAAATGGGTCGAAGCTATTCCTCTTCGAAGCACCACTTGAGTCACAATTGCAGTTTTTATCAAAGAATACATCATATGTAGATTCGGCGTCCCTAAACATATCATCACGGATAATGGAACTTGTTTTGCCAACAAACATGTTGCAGAATTGCTAGAGGAATATGGAACCAAACAGATTTTCTCCATATTATCCCCAAGGAAACGGAAAACCGGAAAGCACCAACAAAACCTTGATCCGGATTCTTAGTCGAACAGTTCATGACAATCCACGAACGTGGAATGAAGAATTTCCCATGGATTTATGGGCCTACCGTAGCGCACCAAGAAGCTCAATTGGGACTTCACCGTATTCTCTCGTCTATGGCGCTGATGCTATTCTCCCAGCTGAGATTAAGATCCCCTCTGGAAGAATCGCAACGGTCAGTGGAGTGCAATGAAGCTGAAGTGTCTAATTCAAGAATTGTTGAATTGGACATGCTCGATTCAAGAAGGGTCAAGGTAGAAAAATACGCGGAAACCTACAAACAAAGGATTTCCAAGGCATACAACAAAATGGTAATACCTCGAACATTTCAAGTAGGAGATTTGGTTTTGAAAACAGCAAATCATATTCAACAAGACATGTCCGCTCTCAAGTTATCTCCGAAATGGGAAGGGCCTTATGTAACCATCAAGGCAGTATCCAGCGGATATTACAAAATCTTAGCTATTAATGGAGGAGTGGAAGGAAATATCATCAATGGCAAGTGGCTCAAGGCATATTATGCTTGAACGATCAGTAAACAATTATATGTTAAATTTCAAAATGTAATTTCTATTCCTTAAAGAGTATGCAATATGCTCATTCGTCCGAAATTCAAAATTTTCATGAATCTCACAAAATTCTTCAATCATCTATTTTATTCAAAAACAAGTCTCAGTCTTACAACAAAAAAAAATCTCTCTCAAACGCTCACTCAGAGCAAATCATCCAACAAAAAATAATTTTTACTGAAATCCATTTCAAGCCTTTTTTGAAAATTTTCAGTCTTCACTTTCAAGTCCTGGACAACTTTCTCAACTCTTATTGATTCCAGCGCGAGAGATTTCACCTCTTCCATGACAGCGGTTGCAACAGAAATCACATTAGCAGCAGTTGTCGCTCTATCAATCTTGATGACCTCGAGACGACGATGGAGCCAACCTATGTTGGACCGCAAGGTCTCAAAGTTTGAGATCATATCATCACATATATGCAATTCTTGGTTTGACATCTCGCAGATTTTTCATGTTTATCTCATCAGTAATAAGCAACAAACCTGCGACGGTAGTCAACAAGGTTGGCAGAAAACCTCTCCATACTTCAGTAGTAGCAACGTGTCCATACCTTCTCCAGATCTTGGTGTAAAGGGATGCATAACACTTGGGAACGATGAAACAATCAACTAGCTGATTGTCTGGGCAGACGTTAACCATGGGAGTATCGAATGGAATCCCGGCCGCTGGGTACTCACGAAAAGGAGCCCTGGAATCAATATTTATAGAATTGGTTGAGTTTCCGTCAACACGGTTGTCAGCATTATCATCGGCCGAAACCACAAACTTTCTATTCTTTCTGTTCCTAGCATCGACGATGACATGAACATCAACCTGCAGAAATGTTCAATTTCAGTAAAATTGGAAAAACTCTTGATCGAAGGAAATCTTCAAGTCAGAGACTCACTGATGTTCCAGCAGCAACACGAGTATACCTATAGCGAGCATGAGCTTTAACAGTCCGCTTAGACCTTAAACTGTACGAGGAAGAAGGAAGTCGATTCCCCTGATTGCCCTGCAACAAATCATTTTCTTCGGTCAGCCATTATGACTACACGAAAATAAAAAAAGTGTGCGACCTACCGATATGGACGTCCCAACCTCATGGTTTGCCAGATATCTGTTTTGAGAAGAAGCACTGCTACCAGACATGGTGATAATGAGAGTTGCGATTTCTACTGAGACTCTAGATCTCAAATTAGATTGCGCTGGTGATGTGGAAGAAGAGCGATAATACGGGGGACTGGGGACTGGAGGTTTAACCAAGCGCAGTCAATATTTTGACGAAAATTGATGATCTGTGCAAATCATGATTCCTTAGTTTGCTCGTACAGTCATACTTCAGAAGACTGTGGTTAATTTTCACGCGCGTTGGCGTGGGTCCATTTAAAGTGTGAGAAGGATTGGGTAAGAAGAGGAAATAAGAGATTATTATGCGAAAAGTAATTTCTAATCCAACGTCTTTACAGTCAAATTACTCAAATAGCCAGAGTGATATCTACTTCAACAAAAACAAATGGTCTCAGAAAGATTTGCAAGCAAGCTTAATCATCGGATTCAGATGGGTCAGACTCGTCGGTGTCTCTGCAATCGTCATCTTCTGTAGAGTCTCCACCGGATTCCTCTTAAGAGCTATTTTCAGAGTCAAGAACTTCTTCATCATCTTCAGGGTCGTTCTACGTCGCATCTAAGTAGTCATCTTCTTCACATTCAGCTTTGAAATTAGCTCTATCCAACCGCTCAATCCTTATACTAGGCGGGTGTGGATTAACTTTGCATCTAATAGGCTCCCAAGCAGGTTCAATTTCCTCGACATATGAATCCGAGGATACACCATCGGCACGAGACTGAGTTTCATCCTCGGCTGCTAGCCTCTTTTGCTGAAGTCGAAATCTTTTTTGTTGATAAGTGGATAATTTTGCATCGTCGACTTCTGTCTTTCAAATTCTACCACGAACAGCTTTCAGACGATCAAGAGGCATACAGTTTATTATATCCTTAGCATCCTTTAGTGATCGATCCATCTTGGCACGTGCCTTCACGGCAGAAATCTTCATCTTTGGCCTAAGAATCTCAGAATCCTCCTCAGAAGAGCTAGAAGAATGGTCACTGCTGGAAGTCACCATTATCTGGAGACAGAAACATAAGAGTCATGGATATGCCAATATCAAATTCGCAAAAAAATGGTAAATCTTAACTCTTACCTATTTACGGTTTCACAAACTTAGTGATAATAACGAAAAAGTTTCTCACTCCTTCAAACCTGTGAAGACGAGCAAAAAATTCATTATTTAAAGTATGTCCAACCAACTTGCACACATTTTTATAATTTTGACCTAATTTGCTCAATTGCTCATATTGGGTCCAAACTCTTTCCAACCAACTTGGAATTTGCTCAATCGACCATCAGCTAGTCCCACACCACCAAGGGCCGGTTCTATATGCCCTCTTGGTCGGTCCCTCACTTCTCCATAATTAGATTTTATCACCAAACGCTCGCACGGGCATTATTCTAGTAAATGATCAACACCAGCATTTGATCATTCTTTCACAAACCGGTCAACTAAGGACCTTGGTGCACACTCACTCGAGCACTTGGGAACCACATGGACGTACATCATCCCATGTGGTCGTTCCCTCCCTCACTCATGACCTATTTTCAAAAATTCATCGATTGACGAACAATTGATCAAAAATTAGGGTTTCAAACAAACGCTCCACAAATGATAATTCTGAGCAAGTTCAAACACTAATAAACTTATGTTGATACAACAATAAACATATGGATTAATCATATAATATTTGGTAGTCTACCAATATTTTAATTAATATTTTATTGGGACACGTTACCAATAAATAATCTGTCGAATTGAGCAATACTTGCTCAGTTGCTCGAATATTGATCCAACTATCAATATTCAGTAATTCTTCTAATTGAGCAATACTTGCTCAGTTGATCGAATATTGATCAACCTATCAATATTCAGTAATTTATCGATATTCAGTAATTCGTCGAATTGAGCAATACTTGCTCAGTATCTCGAATGTTGATCCAACTATAAATATTCAGTAATTCTTCGAATCGAGCAATACTTGCTCAGTTTCTCGAATTTACAATATTTGCTCAGACGAGAAATATCAACATAAGAACTGTACATATGTTCAATCCATGAATCACTGAGCAGTCGTCACTCATGCTCAATACTTAGACTCACTGACTAATCAAGTCAACGACTGACTAATCAAATACACGTCTGCTTTGCAGACTCCACGTTCATGAGACATCAATCACGTCACATGGGGGATATCAATTCGGGTTTTGGTCTGGCGGCCTACAACACGTGTGTTCATCCACGATGAGAAATGTGAATAAGTCGTGCAAACGGTTGAGGGAGTTAGCAAAGTAGTGGGTGGAAGATCGACCAAGTCTTTGCACGACATGGAACTGATTTTACCACGATCTCCCACTTTCCCACTCTTTCACTCAAGAAACCGTCACACTTACTGGGATCAATGTGTTCACTATTCTAACAACATAAATAAGTCTAAAATCGATGACTAAGGATAACATCTGTCTACAGAACAATCGTCCTCGATTAAACTTATTTACACATATTTGCAGAAACCTTCAACACATCCACAATCCTTGTTCACCATTGGTCCCACTGAAAAGACGAGGGTACCCAAATATACCTCAATCTAAAACTTTTCCACCTATAAGTCCTTTCTTCGAAAGTGATTCTCTATGGAATGAGTCGAGACAATACAACAAATCGGTTCACAGTTCGTGTGATCGTCTATGGATACGAGATCGAGACAATACAACAACGAAGTATGTTTACTTGATAAAAGGTTCGGACTTAACCAAACACAATAAGATTACTTATCAAGTAAATTGGAATTAACGTTTGTGTAATTTACTTTAAATTATAATAACAACAATTATAATTGCGGAAAATAAAAGTAAATGACACAGCAAGATTTTGTTAACAAGGAAACCGCAAATGCAGAAAAACTCCGGGACTTTGTCCAGAATTGAATACTCTCAGGATTAAGCCGCTATACAAAATCAAACCAACTTCGTATAGTTGAGACCAATAAACTAAACCTATAGTTCACCTAGTTTCGTCTGTATTCCCACGCCTACGACCTATAATAAGTCACGTACTTGGAACAGTTCTTTTGGTTCGTATTCCAAACAGTAAAGGAACAACAAATCTGTTTGGTATCAATTCTTTTCAACCAAGTGATGTGAGTTCGACAAATGATCTTCTGTTTATCTCAATAAACTCCTTCGTCGGGTTCTTCGATCTATCTTATTATCAATTATCGAAGTAATTGTTAAGATTTTGCAATCCATACTTTTAATCACAAAGAATTGTATTGATGCCGATCTACACAACTAACCAATATAATCTACCACAAGGATAAACCGATTATAGTTGGATCCTCTTTTACCGAAATAAGTATCGTGCAATCCAAATCAGGAATCTTCAAAGTCTTCTTTGTCTTCTTAGATCTTCAATAAACACCTGTACACAATCAACTTGAATCTCTTGTGATCAATCACGCACAGAACGGAGTCTGTTACCGATGGATTATCATATGACGTCTTTAGATCTCTAAACAGTCTAAAGATCCCCGTCGAAACTTCGATATATTTTGAGTGAATCTTATATCAGAAGAGAAGATTCTCAAGCATAAACAAAATAGGTGAAATCAAACTTCAACCACCGTTAGTCAATCAAATCAATCGAAAACAAAAGATAAACCGCAATTATCTAGTTTCCCACCAACAGTACTAATAGAGATTCTCAATCCCAAAGAAGTATTTAAACTGAGTGGACGTAAGAGATTTCGCCTAATTAGGTTACTCTCTTCTCCGAATAGGCGTCTTCACCAGTAGCAGCACAACTGAGATAGTTCTTTATATACGAGGATTAGTTTGCTCGAAATGCAAACTTTCATATTTATAGACCAAAGAAGTTTGGACACCAAGGAATTTCTAAAACCGAAAATATTCTCAAGATATGCAATATATTCCAGATTCGGTTTCCATAATTCTTGGAAATGCTTTATCCAAATATTGACCGAAAATCTCTTAGAAAATATCCAACTAGCAAATGCACATTATTAATTTTCATTTTCCAAAAATTAAATTAAAAACCTTAAATAAAAGATTCTCAATTTATTTTATTCGATCCGGGATTTTCTTCCTTTAGGTATTAAGGAATAACTTTGAACAATTAAAGATAAGTGTTATTGCACATGTTCAAAGTATGTCGACATCTTTACTTTATAAGTCCTCTTTGATACTTACAATCTTGAAACCGATTTGCCACACTTCCAAACAAGTTTAGAATTGGTTCATCTGACTTTCAAGAACTACGTGATTGATTAAGAACACTCAATCACCAATCATGGGTTTCACAGTTCTACCAAAACAAGTTTCGATTCTACCTCTATGTGAGTACTGTGCATAGTCACACTAGCTTTCCAAAATTCGGTTGACTAGGTACTAGGATCGGTTCCCCATATAAATATGGTATCTAACTTGTACTTGCTACACATGTCCATAGGATCGGTTCCCCTTTACCTAAAAACGTGTTGCACATGTCCATAGGATCGGTTCCCTTTTCTGCTAAAAAGTTGATGCACCTCATACAATGATCGATTCCCCATTGTGATCGGTTGTATTAGAGCATTGCTCGGTCGAACTCGCATGCGTTGCTATCTCAAGCATGTTTGTCAATGTTAGTGATCAAAACTATAAGTATCGATTTCTAGTCTACTATAGCTAAGTCTCGGACTAGGATAAAAAGTGTAGTTGAGCTCAAGAACTCCATGGCGGATCATCACACAAGACGAAGAACTACTCAAGAAAGTGTCTCGGACTAAATTTCAGTCCCACGCACTCTCTTTTTTCCTTTTCTTTTTCTTCTTCTTCTTCTTCCTTTCCAGCGAAAAGCAAAATGTATCGATCTTTGTGGTGTAAACCGGGAGTAAATATGAAGAGGACGGCTACCGTCATCTATGGGGTATCTTCTTCTTCATCAGCAACAGCTAAGTATTTTCTCTTTACAACACAAAATTCAGATATTGTAATTAACAAGTCTAGGGTTACTCCCATCCTCTATTCCTTCTATACTACCACTACTAGTGAGCAGAGTAAGCTTACATCTTCTTCTGATACTTCATTTGTGGTTTCTTTTTTGATTAATTCATGTTGATTGTCTGAAAACGAAGCTATTACTGCTTCTGAAAAACTCAATTTCAAAACCACTTCTAATCCCGATTCAGTCTTATCTTTACTCAGAACTTACGGATTCACTGAAATTCACATTTCTAAACTAATCCCTAAATACCCAGCCATCCTCTTCATCGACAAAAAGGTATGTGGAGACTTGAACTTATCTATCACTCAAAAGTCTATCTACTCTATCTCTTATCTTGAGACAAAAGTCGTTTTACTATATAGACTTTGATTATACACATTTGCTATTTCGAGCCGAGTTTTTCTCGCCTATCTATTTCTCTAAATATGTGTTGGTAAGCTTTCGCTTGGGCCAAGTTCATCTTTACCTAGTGACGAAAGTCATGTTATGTATCAATCACTTTGAAAATTGCTTTGACGAAAAATGGTTTGTGAATAACAACTATATAACGTCCTCAAAGAATGTTTCAATGATTGAAATGAGAGTTTAGATTATATAACCAATGATGGATATAAGCATTGTTGTGGAAACACATATATGTATAAGTCCTTATTCCTTGAACCGAAGTTTGCGAACTTTGTTGATCAAGAGAACCGGAACAAGAGCTGTGAACAAAGTCCACAAACTCAGTCCGCGAACTGGCGGAAATTCTCGACCCGAGGAAATCTGCTGGAGTTTGAGAACTCCTTCCGGGAACTTGAGTCCGCGAACTTGAGTTTGGTTATATCTAAAGACGATTGTTTGTGAACTCATGTTTATATAAACTAAGGAATGCTAATTGTAAACCGTGCTATAAAGTTCATGAACCGATTCGAGTGAATCAAATCGTTTTTGATTCGATTGTGTCTTGTGTAGTTACATAAGATTTCCTTGCAATTGAACAACTCTCTAACTAGTTCATTTGAGTCACTTGAACTAGTTATGGTGAAGAATAATATGATTGATATGAAAGTGCTCGTATGGCTAACCATTTGGTTAACTATTGTTAAACCAAAAAATGTACATGTTTGGGTACGGTTACACAAACCTAGAAACGTGCATTTCATTTCTGTGTAACAAGATAGGTTTTCGATCTAACAGTTGAAAGATATTAGCTTGAATCTAATCAAGTTTTCATCTAACGATGAATATTGAATGCTTTGTTACCAAGCTAACATTGATTGCAAACCCTGATTTGAAAGACTATAAAAGGGAGAACTCTAGAAACTTGGAAATATAATCCCCACACCTTACGTGTGATACTAGTTGTGTAAGCTAGAGTTGATTCTCCTTTAACCTTTGGTTTCTTCTCTAAAACCAGGTTAACGACTTAAAGACTTCATTAGGATTGTGAATCCAGACCGATACTACTTTATCGTAGTTGTGTGATCTGATCTTGCTGTTTCTATCGTACGAGTACAATCGCAAAGATTAGCTTGAGATTGATATCTCCGATAGGCAAGATATCATAGTAGTCACAAGCATCTTCGTCTCATTGTTTGTGATTCCACAATATCTTCTTTCTCCGCGTCGATTAAGATTATTGTGAGGTGATTGATAATACTAGGCTGTTCTTCGGGAATATAAGTCCAAGTTATCAATTGGTTCCTGTTCACCTTGATTTATCAAAAGACGGAAAAAAACTTGTAGGTATTTCTGTGGGAGACAGATTTATCGATTACTGTAGACTTTTCTGTGTGATACAATTTTTTTTATTAAAGTCTTCGACTTTGGGTCATAGCAACTCTTAGTTGTGGGTGAGATCAGCTAAGGGAATCAAGTGCGTAGTATCCTGCTGGGACAGAGACGTAAGGAGCGCAACTGTACCTTGGGTCAGTGTGAGATTGATTGGGGTTCAACTACAGTCCAGACCGAAGTTAGTTTGTAGTAGGCTAGTGTCTGTAGCGGCTTAATATAATGTGTGTTCAATCTGCACTAGGTCCTTGGGTTTTCTGCATTTGCGGTTTCCTCGTTAACAAAATTCTGGTGTCTGTTATTTCTATTTCCACATTATATTTTTTTATCTTTATAATTGAAATATCACAGTTTGTGCGTTAGAATCAATCAACTGGAAATCCGACCTTTGGTTGTTGATTGAAATTGATTGATACTTGGACATTGGTCTTTGGTACCGTTCAAGTTATCTCTCTAGTATTTGATAAAGACTCGCAGATATTTATTTTCTTGAGTATATATCAAATCGAGAGATTGAGATATTAAATCTTTGATATACTTTTTATCTAGATTGATTCTGACTATCTAGTTGATTCTCTAGAAAGTATATTGGAGTTTGTCCATACAGATTGCTAAGCAAAATATTGGGTGTGGTTGTTATACCCCCGCTTTTTCAGGTTGCACCTCTTTCTAGGATCGGTTCCCATTTACCCAGAGTCGGTCATACCAATAACACTAAATCGATCATACCATCTCAGGTGATTACTTAAGATCGGTTTCACTAATAAAAGTCCTACCAATACAAAAGTCAGGCCTTTGTGAATAGTTTTACCAGGAACATAAACAAGTCATGAGCGGTTATGTGAGAGAATTGCTCGGTCGAACTCGTATGCATTGCTATCTCAAGCATGTTTGTCAATGTTAGTGATCAAAAATATAAGTCTTGGTTTCTAACCTATTTATAGATGTCTCGGACTAGGATATATATAGTGTAGTTGAGCTTAGATCTCTCGGTGTTCATCTCTTGAAGACGAAGAACTACTAAGGGAGACTTGTGGAACTTCTTCGACAAAAGGTATGTGGAGACTTAAACTCATCTATCACTTGGAAAGTCTATTTCTACTATCTCCTATATTGAGACATAAGTCGTGTTACGATATAGTTTTTTTATACACATTTGAGATTTCGAGCTGAGTATATCTCGCTTACATATTTCTCGAAATACGTGTTGTTAAGCTTTCGGTTCGACCTAGTTCATCTTATATCATGAGAAAATTTCCGATAAACATCTTACATGGTTTGTGTGATACAATCATTTGATGTAGGCTTGGAGTGTTTCGATAATAATTATTTCAATATCTTGAAAATTTCTTTGATGCTAATAGTGTGTGGAAACGGCTATTGTCATTACAGAAGAATGCTTCAATGATTGAAGTAAAGAGTTTATGATGTAACCATCTTTCGATATAAGCATATATATTGTGTTCGCATATTAGTGTATAAATCCATAAACCGAGAACCAAGAGTACACAAATGTGTGTATACGAAATCGGTGAAGGAGACAAGATAAGTATGTGTACCCGTACGCATACTGGCGGAAGTTTTCGAACCGAAAATATCTGCTGAGTTTGGGAATTTCAAACTCCTAAACTAGTCACATTAGGTATGCGTACCCGTACGCATACTGGCGGAAGTTTTCGAACCGAATTTTTTTGCTGAGTTTGGAAACTTAACAAACTCAAAATACGGTTGCTTAAGTACGCATACCAATACGCATACTTAAGTTGGTTACTTAGTCAAATCGGTCAATTCATGAACTTAAACATTTAAATCATAAGGAATGCAATCTTTGCAAACCGTGGGTATAATGTTCATGATTGATTCAAGTGAATCAAACCGATCTTGTTTCGATTGTGTTTTCTATGCAATTGAACAACTCTTTAACTAGTTTCATTTGAGTCATTTGAACTAGTTGTGGTTAAGATGAATAAGGTTGATATGAGAGTAATCATGTGGTTAACCTCGGTTAACTATTTGTGAACCAACATGGTGTACACGTTTAGGTACGGTTACATAAACCTAAATGAGGGTACATTTCATTTGTGTGTAACAAGATAAGTTCAATCTAACGGTTGAAAGATATTAGCTTGGTTGAATCAGGTTATTCATCTAACGGTGAATGTTGAATACTTTGTTACCAAGGTAACTTGGATTGTAAATCCTGATTTGAAAACTATATAAAAGAGAACTCTAGCAACTATGAAACCTAATCCCCACACCTCTCGTGTGTTACTAGTTGGATAACTAGAGTCGATTCTCCTCTAACCTTAGGTTTCTTCTCGAGACCCTGTAGTTAACGACTTGAAGACTTCATTGGGATTGTGAAGCCAGACCCAACTATTATCTTTGTAGTTGCTTGATATAATCTTGTTGTTTCTATCGTGTTGAGTGCAATTGGATTAATTGGCTCGAGATTGTATATCTACGATAGGCAAGATAGAAAAGTAATCACTAACAAACTTCGTCTCATCGTTTGTGATTCTACAATAACTTGTTTCGCTAGTCGATTAAGTTTATTGTGAGGTGATTGATAATTCTAGGATGTTCTTCGGGAATATAAGTCTGGGTTATCAATTGGTTCATGTTTACCTTGATTTATCAAAAGACGGAACAAAAACTCTTGGGTATTTCTGTGGGAGACATATTTATTCAATCCTATAGACTTTTCTGTGTGAGACATATTTGTCTATCAAGTCTTCGATTTTGGGTCGTAGCAACTCTTGGTTGTGGGTGAGATCAGCTAAGGGAATCAAGTGCGTAGTATCTTGCTAGGATCAGAGACGTAAGGAGCGCAACTGTACCTTGAATCAGTGTGAGATTGATTAGGGTTCAACTACAGTCTAGTCCGAAGTTAATTGGTAGTAGTCTAGTGTGTGTAGCGGCTTAATACAGCGTGGTGTTCAATCTAGACTAGGTCCCGGGGTTTTTCTGCATTTTCGGTTTCCTCGTTAACAAAATTATGGTGTCTGTGTTATTTTTTTTCCGCATTATATTTTGTTATATAATTGAAATATTACAGGTTGTGCGTTAAGGCCAATAAATTTGAATATCCAACCTTGGGTTATTGATTGACACTTGAACATTGGACTTTGGTACCGTTCAAGTTACTCGTCTTATTCAATCGGGCCCGCATATTTCTATTTGCTGATTGCAGATTGAATTAAGAGTTAGAGATATTAAACTCTTTGGTATACTTTATTTTAGATTGAGTCTGACTGTCTAGTTGATTCTCTAGAAAGTGTATTGGAGTAAGTCCTCTCAGATTTCCAAACGAATTTTTGGGTGTGGTTAATAGGCCCCCGCATTTTCAATTGGTATCATAGCAGGAAAACACATTAAAGACCTTATAAGTATGTGTTTGTAGAAATCCGTGTTCTGAGGTACTAAGAAGTATCTCTTAAGATAACGCATACTATATGTCTTCCAAAGGTTCGGATTACTCCAAACGTCTTGGGTTTGCCTCAAAGGATAACTCATTAGTAGATTCTTCCGAATTTCGAGGGAAAAACAAGATTTGTGTGATCATGTCAGAATTCGAAATGGAACTCACCAGATCATTAAAAAAATCTGCTGATATCATTAATGTTCAAGTTTATAAAATTATGACTCTTGAAGAAAAAAATGATCTGCTTATTGATGAACTTGAGAAATCCCTTGAAAGAGAACGTGAACTCTATTGCTATATTGAATCTCTCTTTAACAATATCGAAAAACTGATTCAAGAAACTACTCTACAGCGTGAAAAAATTAGTTCTCTTGAAAATACTGTTAGAGAAGACTCAATTAGATAAAAGCGTTTAATTAAGGATCATTCATCAAAAATAAACAACTATCGTGTTGAAAAAAGAGAAACTTGTTGCATCTCTGCAACTTTCCCGAGAACAGTGTAACGCCTTAAAAAGGGAAAACTCTGTTGTGATGATTAAGTCATCTTCTACACCTTCTCCTGATACTCACAAGGTTTTACCTAGTGTAAAGAAAAATCCCTACAAGGAAGTACCTACTGAGAATCACTTGCAAAATGTGCATGTGAAGGATGAATGTTTGGATCAAGGAAATCATGTCTCAATTCCACGATGTTGTTCCTTATGTGGGAAAAATAATTAGTATGCTCTTCATTGTTTTATCAGAAGAAAACAGATTTCTAATCTTCATAATTTACTTTTTTCTACTGTCAATGGAGTAAACCGTCTGACAACATCTACAGTGAGTTTCTTACCTACAGAAAACCAGAAATCTTATAAAAATGATCTCCTATCTAGAAATCTTCACGGGTTACATGTTCCTCATTATGGTATAAACTCTTATGCCACTACTGAACACTTATCCTGTGTTTATAAGAACAAGTCTGGTAGGTCTAGATCAAGAAATTGGAAATCCTCGAAATTCCCCTTTCTGGAGCCAATTTCTAAAGCTCCTAGACTCAGTCCTCGGAAAAATCCTTTGGATGGACTACTGAAAAGGTTTATGACAAATTCTTATGGAATACGTTATAATCGATGAAAAGGAGGTAACACACAATTAAAACGCTCAAAAAACTTGTATAACCCTTCTCCCATGTTTCGTAGTGAGATCACTTCTCACTCCTTTACCTAACTCTAGGTAATCCCTGTTAGAGCATTGCTCGGTTGAACTCGCATGCGTTGCTATCTCAAGCAAGTTTGTCAAGTTTAGTTGTCAAAACTATATGTCTTGATTTCTAGACTACTTATATCTAAGTCTCGGTTTATGACATTTTAGTGTAGTTGAGCTCCAGACTCCATGGAAATCATCTTACGAAGACGAAGAATTACTCAAGGAACCAGTGGAACTTCATCCGACTAAAAGGTATGTGGAGACTTGAACTTACCTATCACTCAAAAGTCTATCTACTCTATATCCTACTCTTGAGACAAAGTCGTATAAGTATGATAGTTTTCATACATACAAATTTGTTATTTCGAGTCGAGTTTACTCGCCTATTTTTTTCTCGAAATATGTGTTGGTAAGCTTCCGCTTTAACCACTTTTCATCTTAACCCGTGACGAAAGTCATGACGACGTTTCAATCTTGAAAATAGCTTTAATGACGATAATTGTGAATAACGACTGTTATAGAAGAATGTTTCAATGATTGAAATGTAGAGTTGAGATTACGTAACTGTTGATGGTAGTTTTTAGCTTAGGGTTAAAATCGTAAAACCGTACAACTGACATGACGTCACTATGACCATTAGCAAATTTATTGAATCGATCAGCATGCCTACGTAAGAATTACCAGGGTACCTTTTTTTTATGTGTAATGTTCCACGGCATAACCCTTAACATTAACCGACATCATCTATGCCAAACCCTAATTCTCATGCTACCGCGCCAAGGCATGCTAACCATGCCAGCCACATCTCCGCGCCAAGGCATGCCAACCATGCCAGCCGCACCACTGTCTATTTGTGAACCAACTAAGTGTACACGTTTAGGTACGGTTACTCAAACCTAAATGGAATACATTTCATTTGTGTGTGACAAGCTAAGTTTCGATCTAAGTGTACACGTTTAGGTACGGTTACTTAAACCTAAATGGAATACATTTCATTTGTGTGTGACAAGCTAAATTTCGATCTAACGGTTGAAAGATATTATCTTGGTTAAATCAGGTTTTTCATCTAATGGTGAATATTGAATGCCTTGTTACCAAGGTAACTTAGATTGCAAACCCTGATTTAAAAACTATATAAAGGAGACATCTAGCAACTGGAAAAACTAATCCCCACACCTCCTGTGTGATACTAGTTGGTTTTGCTAGAGTCGATTCTCCTTTAACCTTAGGTTTCTTCTCGAGACCCTGTAGGTTAACGACTGAAAGACTTCATTGGGATTGTGAAGCCATACAAAACTACTTCTCTTGTAGTTGAGCGATCTGATCTTTCCATTTTCTATTGTACGAGTTCAATTGAATAATTGACTTGAGATTATATCTCCGATAGGGCAAGATAAAAAGAAATCACAAACATCTTCGTCTTATCGTTTGTGATTCCGCAATATCTAGTTTCGCTACCATACGATTTAGATTATTGTGAGGTGATTGATAATTCTAGGCTGTTCTTCAGGAATATAAGTCCGGGTTATCATTTGGTTTCTGTTCACCTTGATTTTATCAAAATACGGAACAAAACTCTTAGGCTTATCTGTGGAAGACTGTAGTGATCTACACTACAATGGATTCAAATGGGAGCATGAAGGTTACTCCATTTCAGGTCATGGCCACAAGGCTATCAAGAAACATCACCAATTAGTGGAGCAAATCTTAGTACACTAGACACATTTTTCTGAGGCTGATGCTACTTTGGAGGACAAGTCTGTCATCAAAAAGCAGTTCCCAAAGTTCATTCTTGAGGACAAGAATCAAATTGAGTAGGGGGTATTTGTCATAGACCTTGTAGCTCTGTCTGGTGCCCTTCAGTAGTTGTATGTGTGCCTTTAGTAATTGTTGTTAAGGCATGATCAATTATTCGTTAATAGTATCCAATGATAGACCGGATACAAATAACAAAACATTAGTCCTGCCTTAACAACAATTACTAAAGGCACACACACAACTACTGAAGGGCACCAGACAGAGCTACAAGGTCTATGACAAATACCCCCTATTCAATTTGATTCTTGTCCTCAAGAATGAACTTTGGGAACTGCTTTTTGATGACAGACTTGTCCTCCCAAGTAGCATCAGCCTCAGAAGAGTGTGTCCAGTGTACTAAGATTTGCTCCAATAATTGGTGATGTTTCTTGATAGTCTTGGTGGCCAGGACCTGAAATGGAGTAACCTTCATGCTCCCATTTGAATCCAAGGAGGGCAGTGTGGTTTGTGGCAGTAGTCTTGCTCCAAGATTTGGCTTTAATTGAGAAACATGAAACACTGGGTGAATCTTGGAAGTAGGGGGAAGATGGATCTTGTATGCCACTTTTCCCAGCCTTCAAAGAATCTGATATGGGAAATTTTTTTTTGCAGATAACTTCAAATTCCTCCTGAAATGGACTGAAGTTTGCCTGTAAGGTTGTAATCTCATATAAACCCAATCTCCAACTTGGAATTATCTTTCAGTTCTCTTTTTGTCTTCCTGCTGTTTCATCCTGTGTTGAGCTTCTTCAAGAGTAGATTTGAGGATTATACCCATTGCTTGTCTTTTCTGAAGATAGTCTTCCACAGTTCCATTAGAAGATGGATTATGAGAAAAAAGACCAAACTGTTGAGTATTGTATCCATATAAAGCTTGAAAAGGAGTAATCTTGAGACTGGAACGATATGTAGAATTGAACCACCACTCATCTAAGGAGAGCCAACTAACCCACTTAGTAGGTCTTTAACTTGCCATACATCTTAAATAGGACCCTAGACAAGTATTGACTCTCTCAGTATGCCCATCAGACTGTGGATGATAAGCAGAACTCATGTGCAATGTTGTACCCATCTTAAAAAAGATCTCTTACCAAAAGTTACTTAGAAATAGACTGTCTCTGCCAGAGACTATGGTAGCAGGCAGCCCATGTAATTTAAAAATGTTATCAAGAAATACCTTAGCCACTGAAGAATCTGTGAAGGGATGACTGAGTGGTAAAAATGACTATACTTAGTGAACCTATCCACCACCACCATAATGACCTCCCTTACTTCTGATTTTGGTAATCCAGTGAAAAATCCATGGAAATGTGTTTCCATGCTTGGTCAGGCACTGGTAATGGTTGAAGCAATCCACTTGGAGAAGTATGTGGTACCTTATGTTGATGACAGATGTCATATTCTTTGATGTATTGGAGCAGATCCTTCTTTATCCCCACCCAATAAAAATATGTCTTTGCTTTTTGGTAGCTAGCCTGAGTGCCTGAATGTCCCCCAACAGAAGAAGAGTGGACATACACCATCACTTGTTATCTTAAGGTTCCATTTGAGCCAATGTAGACCCTATTCTTATATCTCAGAATACCTTGTTTGAGTGTGAAAGGGTTTCTACTGGAAGAAGACACTATTAATTGTGGAATTAATTCAGAAGCTAACCTATCTGAGTTGTAGCTCTCCTGAACTTCTCCAAGACGTGTAGGTTGTTGGCTGATGAGATGACATTGTTGAGAGTCTGAGTGCGGAAATCTTGAAAGAGCATCAACCACCTTATTCTCTGCTCCCTTCTTGTAACACACTTCATAGTCATATCCCAGTAATTTTGAAAGCCACTTTTGTTGCACCATTGTGTGTAATTTCTGCTCCATGAAGTACTTCAGGCTCTGATGATCTGTGTAAATGGTAAAGTGATTTCCCGTCAGATAAGGCCTCCACTTTGCCACTGCTATGACTATAACAAGTAATTCGTTCTCATAAGTGGACATGGAGATAAATATGGTTTTCATGCCTTTGATGAAGTAAACAATTGGATATCTGTGTTGCATCAATACTGCTCCAATCCCTGTATCATATGCATCAGTTTCCACTTCAAAAGGTTGAGAGAAATCAGGTAAGGTCAGTACTGGAGTTGTGGTGACAGCCTGCTTGAGGGATTCAAAATCAGTTTGAGATTTAACACTCCATTGAAATTTTCCTTCTTAAGCAATTCTATCAAGGGCCTACAAACTTCATAACCTCTCACAAACTTTATGTAATATCCAGTGAAGCCCAAGAACCCTCTAAGATCCTTTAAGGTGGTGGGTATAGGCCATTTAAGCATGCAATCAATCTTAGCTGGGTCAGTTGTTACACCTTCTCCTGTTATGATGTGGCCTAAATACCCCATCTTAGGTTGGCCAAAAGTACACTTGATGATCTTGGAAAATAGAGTATAGTGATGTAGAGTCTTGAGTGTAATCTCCAAATACTCCAAATGTGTTTTCATGTCAGGGCTATACACCAGAATGTCATCAAAGAACACCAATATGAACTTTCTCAAGTGTGGTTGAAATAAATCATTCATCAATGCTTGAAAAGATGTTGGTGCATTGGTCAAACCAAAAGGCATCACCATGAACTCATAATGGCCTTGATGGGTTTTAAAAGATGTTTTGTAAGTATCTGGGGGGTATACTCTAATTTGGTGATATCCAGCCCTCAAGTCAATCTTAGAGAATATCTTGGAACCAAACAACTCATCTAACAATTCCTCTATTATTGGAATAAGATACTTTTCCTTGACCGTGGCTTCATTCAACCTTATATAATCCACACATAATCTCCAACTGCCATCTTTTTTCCTAACAAGGAGTATTGGTGAGGAGAAGGGGCAATGGATGGGTTTAATTACACCAGATTGCAACATTTCTTGTACAAGTTGCTCAACTACCTTTTTTTGGATGAATAGAATTCTGTATTGCCTTTGATTTGGAGGGGTAGTGGGTGGTTTTAAAGGTATATGATGATCATGGGTTCTAGAAGGAGGTAGAGATTTAGGTTCTTGAACAATAGAATCATACTTTTTCAATAGGGGCTTAATGGGTTCTGGTATTTCAGTTTGAGGTTCACAAGCAGTAATGGAAAAAAGGTTACCAAGTAACCCATGTTTATTCTTCTTAAGCCATTTATGTAATTCACTTCCTGTCATCAATTGAAATCTGAGCCGAGGAAGTGTTACTTGCATTTGAATGCTCTCTTCATCCTTGTTAAAGGTTACAGTCAACTTCTTGAAATAAAAGGACATTGGGCTCATATTCTTCATCCAATCTACACCTAACACCATATCACAGCCACCTAGCTTCAAGAGCCTCATGTCCCACTGGAACTCATGTCCTTGCATTTTCCAAGTGAATGAAGAACACTTAGCATCACTGAAAATTTTAGCACTATTGGCAACAACTACCAATAAGGGAATGGCTGGAGTCATTTGAACTCCACATTTTTCAGCAGCTCCAGGGTCTAAGAAGCTGTGGGTACTCCCACTATCTATCAAAATAGTTAAGGACTGCATCTTGTTAAAACCTGTAATCCTGATGGTGTTCTGTGACACATTACCAGCCAAGGCATGCACTGATATTTCTACCTCTTATTCAGTACCTGGTGACATGGGAGTATAACAATGGGATTCTTCACCAGATTGAGTGGTATCTTCTTCATCAGCAGCTAATATATAGATTTGTTGCTTGATGCACTTATGGCCAGCTTGAAAAACCTCATCACAGTTGTAACATAGCCATTTCCCCTTCTCTTCCTCATTTCAGCATAAGACAACCGTTTAATTGGAGGGGGGAATTTGTGGTGGGGGTTTGGAAATTCTTGGTGTTAATTCTAGGACTTGTAATTGGAGATGGAGTATTTATTTGAGTGTAGTGGTTGTGAACATAAAGTGGTTAAGGTTTACAAGAGTTCCTTGATTTTTTTGCTGCATTTTCAATGAGTTCTTCTTGCATTCTAGCTAGATACACTGCATTTGCCAATGTTTTGGGTGAGAACATTTGCACATGTAGTCACAATTCTTCCTTCAAGCCACTAATGAAGCTAGAAGTGAAATACCCTTATGTAAGATGGGGGTATTTAGATAATATTGATGCCTTTAATTCTTTGAAAATTTTCTGATAATCAAGAACTGAACCTAATTGTTGAAGCTTATTAAATTACCCTACAACATCATCATGTCTTAATTCTTGGAAACGAAGACATATATCCCTCAAGAAATCTTCCCACAACACAACCTGCTTACCAATTTGATAATCCTGGAACCATACATCTGTTTTTCCATCTAGGTACATGGAAGTCATATTCACCGTTTAAAATTCTATCATATTATGCATAATAAAAAAATTCCTACACTTACGTATCCATGAGCGAGGGTTGGTACCATCAAACCTTGGGTCTCGGTTGCTGAAACTGATTATGATCTTGATCTCTAAACAAATAACGAGGTTGGTTAAAAGGATTTTCAACTGTGTGGTTGGAGGAAGGTGTTGGACCCAAGATACTTATCGATTCATTGATGGGAATCTCGTTGTCGGCTTGATTTTTGGTTGAAAACTCGATGTAACGATCTATTTGAGTAGCTACAACAGTATTAATGGCGGAAATGAGCTCTGGAGTTGGATTTCCTTGAGATTCTTTGATCTCTATAATTGATTTCATCACGACATCATACTTTACTAATGAATCACTTTGGGATTTCGCAAGCTCATCCATCTTCTTAGCGTAATCTGCTTGTGTTGTAGTAAGCTCTTCGATTTTTCTGGTTAATTCTTCAACAACTGCTTTGTTAGCCATGATAGGTCCAAGGATAGATGCTCTGATACCAATTTGTAGTGATCTACACTACAAGGGATTGATAATCTAGGATCTGAGGAAGGTTTAGAAATAGAAAAGAAGGAGATAAGAAGAAGAGAAAGTCATAGGGAAGATGAGAGCAAGAACATGAGAGAAATTAGATTAATCAATTATTCGTTAATAGTATCCAATGATAGACCGGATACAAATAACAGGAATTGGTCCTGCCTTAACAACAATTACTAAAGGCACACACACAACTACTGAAGGGCACCAGACAGAGCTACAAGGTCTATGACAGAGACAGATTTATCTATTATCATATACTTTTTTGTGTGGTACAGATTTGTTTATTAAAGTCTTCGACTTTGGGTTGTAGCAACTCTTGGTTGTGGGTGACATCAGCTAAGGGAATCAAGTGCGTAGTATCCTGTTGGGATCAGAGACGTAAGGAGCGCAACTGTACCTTGAATCAGTGTGATATTGATTAGGGTTCAACTACAGTCCAGACCGAAGTTTTGCAGTAGGCTAGTGTCTGTAGCTGCTTAATACAGTGTTGTGTTCAATCTGGACAAGGTACCGGGGTTTTTCTGCATTTGCGGTTTCTTCGTTAACAAAATTTCTGGTGTCTGTGTAATTTTTATTCCGCATTATATTTTTTTTATATAATTGAAATATCATAGGTTCTGCGTTAAAATCAATCAATTAGAATATCCAACCTTTGGTTGTTGATTTAAATTGATTGAAACTTGGATATTGGTCTTTGGTACCATCCAAGTTTATCTCTCTAGTATTTGATAAAGACTCGCAGATTTCCATTTGCTTGAGTAAAGATCAAATCGAGAGATTGAGATATTAACTCTTTTGATATACTTTTATCTAGATTGAGTCTGACTGTCTAGTTGATTCTCTAGAAAGTATATTGGAGTTAGTCCATACAGATTGCTAATCGAAAATTTGGGTGAGGTTGTTAGACCCCCGCTTTTTCAATCCCATCCTTGAATCTATCTTGAGGGATACAAGGATGATGATTATGGGAGTCTCAAGAATTGTTGCATATTTTTTTGTTGTTTCTCTTTAGTCAATCAATCTGAGTTATGCAACTGTCATAACTCAGGCTCTAATTTAAAGATTATTGAGCTATATTGGCAAACGTTGTGTTTTTTACTTATTGGCTTTCGTTTTACCTTTCTCTTGCAAACTGTCCATGAATGTCTGTGTCCTACTCCTGCGAGTTCATAGGGTTTCCTTAATAAGAAGTGCCTTCTCTTATATTTATACATATCTTATATTGTATAAATCCATCCCTAATAAAAAATTTATGGAGAACTCTGCAAAATCTCAAGATATTGTGCATCTTGATATGGAGGAAGAAACTCAAGGACGTGATTTGATTCAAGAGCTGGTTCTAAAGAAGATGCTTGCAAGGAAGGATCAAAACTCCTGGATTGATAATTCTGTCAAGGACTTAACTCGTTTTCAGAATGATTCGAAGGTCGAATTTGCAGTTCAGGCCAAAATCCTTGCAAATCAAAATATTCTGATACGAAATCAGAAGAAACTCATCATGGATTGTGTCAAGGCTAGACAACTTTCTCGGGTGGTTGATCGCAAAGTTTGTGTTCTAACTCACAAACATGGTGTGTCTACGGTCAAGAGAATAAAGGAAATCAGTGACACATTCTATGATGGATTCTTTGAAAGGTATGAGGTTCTCAATGAACTTTTAATGTCTAGTAAATCTTTTTTTTGTGTTTTTTAGAAGAATAACTAGGGTTTGGAATAGCCATTATTGTGACTACACATAGCTATGTCCAACAATTTTTCATCTTCAATGTTTTTAGATTTATTTATTTAAATTCTAAATTTTTGGAAGATGATTTTTTGCAATTTTAATCTTTATGATTTTATATATTGCAAATTGTTATGGGATATGTTAATTACGTCCGTGACCTGTGACTGTCCCATACTTGTTCAAAAGTTATCTCTATTATGTTGGTATGAATGTATTGATATAAGATAGAATGAACTTTTGACATTACAAAAGTTAAAGCCTTTTATGTCATTGTTTTGATGTAAGAAAGAATAAAACCTTTGTGAACAAGGATTAAGCCTATTGTATGTCACTGTGCAAATAGTGATGGAAAATAGGATGAATCCTTGTCTATTCCAAAGTATTTGGTCGATCTTTGATCCACATTTTTCTGCATATATTGTGTTGCTCCATAAGTTACCTTATGTTTGAGCATGTCCAACTAAATTGATCATTCTCTTATGGTTATTTTTAGTTGTTGCTCTGTAAGTTCTCTTATGTCAAGCATGACCAATTGAATTGATCACTTTTATGGTTAATTTGGTTGTGCATTCCAATTGAATTAATTATGAGTTTTCTTGTGGTTAATTTAATTGTGAATTTCGATTGGATTAATCATGAATTATTTTATGAATAATTCAATTGAATACTTTAGATTCAAATTCATGTTTTCATGTGATTTGATTTTGTCCAAAGAAATCCTTCTTTTCTTGTGAAAGTAAGGTCGCCTTTGTTGTTCCTTCGGGGATGACATTTTATGGGGGGAGAATTCATATTGAACTTGTGCTTAATTGCCAAATCTTTGTGGGGAGTGCGGTTTTGGAATTTTAGGGGTTATCTTGTATCTTTATTAACTCCTTGATGTATGCATTTAGCTTCAACATTATGATTGCATCTAAATAAGTTGGTATGGTATTCTCTTTCAGTCATGAAGTATCTTCGTGGAAATTTCATGAGGATCCCACTAGTTTTCGTACCTTTGCCGATTTATATTGACAAAAGAGGGGGAGGGGGGAATTAATGTGTAGTGTGATACTACAAATACATATGGTTTACAGATCATTATGTAAGGGGGAGTGGTTTTCATGTTGAGATAAAACATTGACTAAGGGGGAGTGATGAATATCACAATAGTATTGTTGTCAAAGTTGTGATACAATTGGACTTTGATGCTGTGCAATAATACTATGACACTGTATAACAATGATTGAGAGCATTTTTTTTCTCATTGTTATAGCTACGGATCTTCAACAACTATGATGCTGAACTTACAACCTTTAGGATCATGAAGTACTTGGAAGTGACGAAGATTTCGAGTCGCATTGAAGATGCCAAGGAGATCAAGCATGTGGATGGGAAGCTAAATTTTTTTATCTATTTTGTAATCCATATGTATTGATAGTTTTGTCACTAAAATTGACAAAAGGGGAGGTTGTTAGAGCATTGCTCGGTGGAACTCGCATGCGTTGCTATCTCAAGCATGTTTGTCAATGTTAGTGATCAAAACTATAAGTCTTGACTTCTAGCCTATTTATTGATGTCTCGGACTAGGATATAGATAGTGTAGTTGAGCTTAGATCTCTCGACGTTCATCTCTTGAAGACGAAGAACTACTAAGGGGAGATTGTGGAACTTCTTCGACAAAAGGTATGTGGAGACCTGAACTCAACTATGACTTGGAAAGTCCATTTTTACTATCTCCTATATTGAAACATAAGTCGTGTGACGATATAGTTTTCTATATACACATTTGAGATTTCGAGCTGAGTATATCTCGCTTACATATTTCTCGAAATATGTGTTGGTAAGCTTTCGCTTCGACCAAGTTCATCTTATATCATGAGAAAATTGCCGAGTAACATCTTACATGGTTTGTGTGATACAATCATTTGATATAGGCTTAGAATGTTTCGATAATGATTATTTCAATATCTTGAAAATTGCTTTGATGCTAATAGTGTGTGAAAACGGCTATTGTCATTACAGAAGAATGTTTCAATAATTAAAATAAACATTTGATGATGTAACCATCTTTGTACATAAGCATATATAGTTTGTTCACACATTAGTGTATAAATCCATAAACCGGGAACCAAGAGTATGCATATGTGTGTATACGAGATTGGTGAAGGAGACAAGATAAGTATGCGTACCCGTACGCATACTGGCGGAAGTTTTCGAACCGAAAATATCTGCTGAGTTTGGGAATTACATAATCCTAAACTAGTCATCTTAGGTATGCGTACTCGTACGCATACTGGCGGAAGTTTTCAAACCGAAAATTTCTGCTGAGTGTCGAAACTTAACAAACTCAAAATACGGTTGCTTAAGTACGCAACGTAAGCTGGTTACTTTATTAAATCGGTCAGTTCATGAACTTAAACATTTAAATCATAAGGAATGCTATCTTTGCAAACCATGGCTATAATGTTCATGATTTATTCAAGTGAATCAAAACGATTTGGTTTCGATTGTGTTTTCTATGCGATTGAACAACTCTTTAACTAATTTCATTTGAGTCATTTGAACTAGTTATGGTTAAGATAAATAAGGTTGATATGAGAGTAATCATGTGGCTAACCTCGGTTAACTATTTGTGAACCAACCTGGTGTACACGTTTAGGTACAGTTACATAAACCTAAATGAGGGTACATTTCATTTGTGTGTAATAAGATAAGTTCGATCTAACAGTTGAAATATATTAGCTTGGTTGAATCAGGTTTTTCATCTGATGGTGAATATTGAATGCTTTGTTACCAAGGTAACTTGGATTGCAAACCCTGATTTTAAAACTATATAAAGGAGAACTCTAGCAATTGGGAAACCTAATGCCCACACCTCCTGCGTGTTGCTAGTTGCATAACTAGAGTCTATTCTCCTTTAACCTTAGGTTTGTTCTCGATACCCTGTAGGTTAACGACTTGAAGACTACATTGGGATTGTGAAGCCAGACCCAACTATTATCTTTGTAGTTGCGTGATCTGATCTTGTTGTTTTTATCGTGTTGAGTGCAATTGGAATAATTGGCTCGAGATTGTATATCTCTGATAGGCAAGATAGAAAAGTAATCACAAACAAACTCCGTCCCATCGTTTGTGATTCCACAATAACTTGTTTCGCTAGTCGATTAAGTTTATTGTGAGGTGATTGATAATTCTAGGCTGTTCTTCGGGCATATAAGTCTGGGTTATCAATTGGTTCCTATTCACCTTGATTTATCAAAAGACGGAACAAAAACTCTTGGGTATTTCTGTGGGAGACAGATTTATTCAATCTTATAGAATTTTATGTCTGAGACAAATTTGTTTATCAAGTCTTCGACTTTGGGTCGTCGCAACTCTTGGTTGTGGGTGAGATCAGCTAAGGGAATCAAGTGTGCAGTATCCTGCTGGGATCAGAGACATAAGGAGCGCAATTGTACCTTGAATCGGTGTGAGATTGATTAGGGTTGAACTACAGTCCAGTCCGACGTTAATTAGTAGTAGGCTAGTGTCTGTAGTGGCTTAATACAATGTGGTGTTCAATCTGGACTAGGTCCCGGGGTTTTTCTGCATTTGCGGTGTCCTCTTTAACAAAATTCTGGTGTCTGTGTTATTTCTTTTTCGCATTATATTTTTTTATATAATTGAAAAAATATCACAGGTTGTGCGTTAAGATCAACAAATTAGAATATCCAACCTTGGGTTGTTGATTTACATTGATTGACACTTGAACATTGGTCTTTGGTACCGTTCAAGTTACTCCTCTTATTCAATCGGGCTCGCAGATTTCTATTTGTTGATTGCGGATTGAATTAAGAGTTAGAGATATTAAACTCTTTGATATACTTTATTCTAGATTGAGTCTGACTGTCTAGCTGATTCTCTAGAAAGTGTATTGGATTAAGTCCTCTCAGATTGCCAAACGAATTGTTGGGTGTGGTTGTTAGACCCCACATTTTCAGGTCATACTAATCACACATATTGGTAGTTCAAAAGATATGCAATGAATAACAATACCAATAATGCCTGGCGATTTTTCTTTCGATTCACAAAATAATTTCATGAATTTACTTCCTTAAAACAGATATAAAACATTGTTTCCTAGGATGAAATCTTCACCTTATACACATACATAATCACAATAGCATTCAAACGGTTATGTCGATGTCTTATCTACAAAGTTTAATGGTTAAGCAATAAACCTCGTATTGTATTCCTTAATACTATGTATAACTAGAGTATAATCATTCATGCTTCGCAGTTTTTCTTTCAATATGCACGACTTGAAAGATACGTTAGGGAATGAAACAGTTCAAGTCAAATATCACTAAACTCAAGTGGAAGGATGATGTTGTCGTTGTAGATCCTTACTTCTTCACTTCTTCAAGTCTTCGCAATGCTTGTAATGTCTCATATCATAATACTTTCAAGCTAACCTATACGAAGTTGACTCTAGTACATAATCAAGCGACTCTTAAATGAGTTTTGGCTCACTAAAATATGACAACCAAACTTGACATACCAACGCTTGGTGGGTTCAACCGAGCTATGCTCTAACAATCTTCTCCTTTGTCAATTTTAGTGACAAAACTCTTACATCATATGGATAAAAAAATTACAAGAATTCATTACACATACGCTTGATTCCCGAATTCAACAACATATTAACTTGTATACATTCAATCCATAAATGTCGTTGTTGACATTATAATAACAAAGTTAATACTCCTCCTAAAGGTAAAATAGGTAGATTTTATCAATCTGCATGTCTTTGTTATTTCCTTTGTAGTCCATATAACTACAAGTATATGATATGTTACTCCCCCTTAGTCTATGCTTTCACTCTTTTGTTAGATAAACGTTTAAGCACAATGTCCTTTCCCTTAGTAATACCAATCAATATAAATCAATACCAGTATCACTTGTTTACTCCATATATTTCTCCCCCTTTTTGTCACAAAATGACAAAGAAATGAAAAAATAAAGGAAAAACCGAAAGGATCTTACAAATCTCAAAATAGACTTGCAAACTTTAGAGTTAAGCACGAGGATTCCACACACCATTTTTGATAACCAATATCAAAACCGAAACTACAAAGTAACTTTGATATGTTACCAAGGAAACAATTACCCGAAGCAATTTTCCCTAATAGTTTAGCGAACCAAAAATCAAAGCACCTTAGTTCCTTTGCTAAACCGATTGTACAAATACAATCGCTTGTTCAATAAGACCAAAATAAAGATAACTCTTTTTTTCTCATCAGGTTCTAATTATCCATATAACTTAGACCTTTAAATTTTTAAACAAGACAAGTACTAGGTTAGTTAACTAGCATTTCTTGTTAATACATTCGATTAGACTTGAATAACCGAAACCTCCACTTTGATAATTCTAACTAAGATCAGAATTAACTTAGTTTCTCTTATCCGGAATCGAATTGGACTAAACAATTCATCCCGTAAACCTTTTCTTTCGTTAAGCCATAAATAATTCATACAAACCAAATAAATCAATTTGCATAATTATTCACCTCAACCGGAAGCAATTGAAACAACATAGACATTAAAGCACCGCAATTGCATCGAAATTTTGTCGGCCTAAACGATTGATACCACAGAATAAAGCAAGATAACAATAGTTTTTCTTAACCGCTGAATCACACATACATCCATACACAAATGATGGAATAAAACATCAATTGTACCGAATTTTTTTTAAGCAAAGCAATAAATATATGAAATAAAATCTGGCTTTTCTTAAACATGAAAACAATTAACTAACAAGATTGTGACCTCAAATTTTGCATCCTCTTCTCCAATATGTTTGCATCTTCTTCCAGGGATAATTGGTATCGAAATATCATTATGTTGTCATCCTTATGCAAAACAAAAGAATAACAACAATCAACCTTTACCAGGGGAAGGTTGAAAAACCGGTTTTTAACTATTACAAGCAAAAGTTGAAAACCCCGAAGCACATATGCTTTTATGCTAAACCAAACGATTCAACATATTGTGACTTTTTCACATATTGTTTCTAGCAGAACCCCTCATGATCCTTTGATAAAGCCTACCAACATGGGCTAGAACTTAATCCTGCTAGACGAAAAAGTCATCCAAACCGTAAGGGTTCTGTTGGGACACCAACACCAATTAGTTATTTTAGGAATTAGTATATCTTTCCATATTTGTTATAGCTTAGGACTCAAGTCATGTTCTCTATATATTCATAGTTTGTTCTAGGGTTTAAGCATTCAATCAATCAATTAATACAAAAGTAGTTCTTTATTTGTTCTTTTTATTTGTAAATTCTATCTTAGGGTTCCTGTATAGTTGTTTTGGGTTAGAACCCTAACATCTGTCATCAGAGCAGGTTCGGTTATTCTCAAATTCCGTAAAAAATTTTCTATATCATGACGTTTCCAACTCTTGATGGAGTTGATCTTGAGGGATGGATTCTTCAAGATGATCAATATTTCATCTTACACGGTGTTAAAAGTGCTAAGATGCTAAGGGTTGTTGCTAATCTTAAAGGTGATGGCATTGATTTGTGTCGACCGGTAAAAAAAGTCTATGATTAAGCCAACATGGGAAACATTTTGTTCTGAACTTCGTTCTCGATTCGGATCCCACAAGCATCCGGACTCTTGTAGCACTGATGTTGCTCGTCTTAAAGTTATTACTGCTCGACATAAAATAATCCAAGCTACACTACTTGCCGCGTTACCAGCTCTGTTGGAAAAATTATTAGCCGAGAAAAGTGAGGTTTTAGAAGTTAGGAGATGGAGGAAACAAAACCAGGAGTTGATATTCCGCAGATTGATGTTGTTAAAACTAAAGAAAATGATTCCAAAGACCCTGAAATACCGTTTACAAATTCAACTCAAGAAGTCCATTCAATTACCATTGGTATTGATAAAGAAATTGATGTTTATCCTAACGGTGGGGGTTATCAAACAAGAACGACTATAGCAGACGTGCGTCAACTCAGAATTGCTAATATGGGTTATAAAGAACTTGAAAATTCCAAGGTATTCCTCAACATCAAACTCCATGGTGGGGATTATTTTTATTTCCCTTATGATTACTCTCGTATACTATTTGATTGTGGAAAGTGTACAGCTATGTCATCTAATTGTGGTGGGAAATCGAGTTTTCCATTTATTCCGGGATTTGGGCATCAGTCAGATTTTGCTTTTATAGATTCGGTAGCTCCATTGTCTATTATTAATGTTGAAAAATATGATGTGAGTAATTTTGGTTCTTCGATACATATCGTGGGTTCTCAACTTGGTAATATTACTAATAAGTTAGTATGGGATTTTAGCCTTCAAAATTATACTACATCTGCTGAGGAGTATTGCGAGCTTTTAGAGGCGTTAATCACTATATACGCTAAACTAACCGGTAAGAACTGCTTTGCTCTGCGCTTTTTGTATCCTCAGTTATTGTTTGATCGTGGAAAAGATTTCAAACGTATGAATTTCCTGGCTCGGTACAATGAAAATTCAATTCATAAGCTAGCTCTTAAACTTGAATATGGATTACGCCAGTGGCTTGTGAATTCAATTGCAATTGTTAAGAATGGCGACAGTGGTGATGATGGAAGAAGGCTGTTGGTGAAGAAGTCGAAAATAAAAATTATTATTGAGAGTATTTCATCTTTCTTAATGATAGTGGTTGAAATGGAGCCAGTTACATGCATATCTTTGCCATCATATGGACGTGATAAATACATAAGTGTTTTTAACGATTTCGTTAACGCTTCAACAAACACCTATGGAAAGACAACAACATTCACTTTACATATAACGGGACGGTTTCTTTTTCATCGTAAGCACAAATATGGTACAAGCTTTATGGGCGCTTCTATAGGAAAGTCTTGATGAGGCGCTTCTGTGCATACAAATGATCATCGTCAAAATTTGTTATGTCTTCCACGATTATTGAGTTATCACTTGGACCAGACAAACCAATAACTCTATTGACTTCAATATGTAACTTCTGAGCCAAGAGTTCTACTCCACCCAAATCTTTTAACAGAGAAACACCAGCATTACTATAATCCATGAGTTTCTGCAAAGCTTTTACAGTAAGACAGACCAGATGCATATGTGCAGACTCAATATCTTGAAGTATAGGCAAGAGTGTTTGAACCATTATTGAACCTCTAATGGTTCTCCGATGGAGCATATAAAATTGTAGAAGTGCTTCAAATAAGGAAAGAGTTGACGGATCATTAGAACTCTTCATTGACGAAACGACTTTCTGAAGCACATTCAGAAGAATCATGCGGTTCCTCCCAGCAACGATGATGCTTGATTCACTCATTATGCGGGACCGATCGTGAGAGGACGAATATGCAGCCAACTGTGCGGCTAACGCAAGCATAAAAAGGGTCTTGATGGTTCCAGAGATAGTTTCCTCTGATCGAACAATCTTGATCAACTCGTTTGTGTACTCCGTCTCAATCGCAAAGAAAGGCACAATCTCATCATGAGCATTATTAGATTTCACAAGCACAATAAATGCAAGAAGGCAGATCCTTGTAGCTCCCCCAAAGCTAGCAGCTGACTAATCCAATGGATTAAAAACAAAGAGGCACTAAGAATCCAAAATCATTTACTTAAACATTCAATTAAGAAATCTTCTATAAAACTTAACCCAAAACTAACCCTGCTCAGGAATATATATACATGAACTTCTCTCAAATGATGCATATACAATAGTCATTTTGTTTGCAATGAATAAACAACATAATAGACATAGCAGAAGTTAACTAATTAACGGAGTCAACTCCTCGAAGCTTTCGCTGCGCAACTCTGATCTGTCTCTGTAACTGAAAGTGGGAAAGGGTGAGCACATCATCCCTAGAAGGGATGCCCAGCAGGAATAACATTTAACTTTAAAGAAATCATGAGCAAGATTTGGAAAACAATACATGTTTTCCCAAACATCAAAGTGACTAAGTCACTGGAAATGCACAACATGTATATGGACAAACTCCTTCTTCAAACAATATATATTAGTGATGCGAGGTTTTTCCACACCTACATAGCTATATCGGGTTGTTCCACACCTAATAAGCATAAAAGTTGAATTCATGTAGATATAAATGAAGGAGAGTATCTTATATACCACACGTGAAAATTCTCATTTCCCATAACAATTCATAATGACAACAAACATTACAAGTCCTTTCCAATTCATGAAAGGATTCAAAGAACCGACAGAAAAATCATAATACAAACTAAACAATGCATGAAATGCACAAACAGACAATGCATGAGTTTGTTAAACATAAACTTTTGTAAAAGAAACAACAATGGTTTCAAAAGAGTTAAAAGTATTTCCACCTATTGTGATGACAAGCCACGCCTACCTCGACATCCACGATCTACTGGTTCGTCCTTTGAATCGATCGTTGTTAATAGACTAACTGTTAATCACACAAAAAGTCAAAGAAGCTACCCAAAATGGCTCATACAAGAATCACAGTATAATCTCATACAATTCTCTAGTTATAGGCTAAGTGAAATAACTAATGCTTCTAGTTTTATCAATAGTTCTATAACCTGGTAATATGTAATCTGGGTTTAAATTAATATCTACTTATCCAAATAGGTTCAAATTGGGTATCATCGGAAATTCCTCGAAAAACCCTACAACTTTACAGAAGGAATCAAAAGCTAATTCGAAACATAAGTGGTCTAAGAACTCAATATAAGCAATCTGTCCCTAAACCTACCCGTGGTTCAACCCTGACCGGCCCGCTAAACTGGACCGCTAAACCAATCAAGACCTACCCCTAACTGACTCGGCCTGACTCACGAAACAGTTCCAACTCGGTTAACTCACTGAGCTGACTCAGTCATCTTCTCCAAAAATTTATGTTTTCTTACTTGTTTTCAGCACAAGGGCCTAACTTTGGTGGTCTATAAAACACTCAATTCTGATCCAAATAAGGAGTTTATTGGCTCTATGTAAAGATGAACACCTCCTCTATAACTTTCTAGTTTTTCTCTGGAGCTATTTCCGTTCCTGTCATGCCTAAAAACATCCATGAAGACGATGTCTCACCTCAAAAACCATTAATTTCCAGATTTCATGTTCAACACCAAAATCACCATAACTCACTCAAACTAACTCCAAACCAAGCAATTTAAGAGTCTATTGATTTCTAACTATATGTACCATGAACCAAACCAACCAGATATGCTTGTATCAACCAATAGAGATATCTAGGAATCAAAAAAAATAAAGAAAATACAATGAACATATAAAACCATGATTTTATCATCACTCTTGGTTTATTCTCTATATCCAAAGAGTACCCAATCCATTACTAATATACATGATCCGATTTAGAAGCTTACCTCGATTGTTTAACATGTTTGCATCATACATCTCTACCATCAAAAACAATAATCCATCACGATCATCATATCTCTATATTTAATCAACACCATCAAATCCATATATCAACAACTAGAACTCCCCTTCTTTTCTTTTCTTTTCTTTTTTTTTCTTTCCTTTATTTCTTTCTTCATGCCCTTTGAACGATTTTCTTTTCTCTTTGTAATATACTTCATCTCAATCCAACACTAGCTCTCTGTTTTTGTTGTAAAACAACACCACCACCTTCTTTTCTCGGTCACACGTGAAGAAGAGATATACGTGGACATATTAGTTTGTTAATTAAATTATTTACACCCCTTATACACCAATGGCTATCACCCATCCTTAAGGTCAGCTAAGGGCTAACCATATTTAAAACATAGGACCAGTCAACGTAGAGGTCCGGTCAATGGTCCAGTCCACTCCGATTGACTTTTTGTCAAACTTCCACATCCAAAACTCCGAGTATGATATCTTCTTCGTCCGATATCCGAATGACACGTTCGAGTAGCTCATTTCGCATAACTTTTCGAGCTCTATCCGGTGGTACTAGTTTGGCATCTAGATCGTTGTGAGATTAATTTTTATTAATTAACGTTCGTGTTAAACTAATCGAGTTATTATCGGCTAATTCGTCACTTGATCGGTCTAATAGCGTTGACGAGCTTGTGGATCCTTACATTCTCCCCACCTTTGTATCATCTTTTTCTTCGAAAATCAAACCATCCTTCCGATCTTCAATAACTCCCCACCTTATAGAATAATTCTATCTTTTGTCTAAGCGCAAACAACAAGAAACAAAGCACGAACATATATGGCTTTCTACAACTAAAATTTGTGGCTCTAAGTTCAAATAGGGAAGTCTCAGTTTCTTGCACTAATTCCTATTTTATAAAAATTATCTGTATCTAATTACAAGGGAGATTCCTACGAATATTTCTAAGTGAGTTTATAATTATCGGTTTTCTAAAGAATTATACTAAGCTTCTATGATCGGTCATTTCTGAATGCAGTTGCCCTGTCAAGGTTGGCCAAACCCAACGATGCCTTCCTACGAACAGAGAAAACACAACCTTCACTATTCCCTAGTGTTGGATTAACTATCTATTAATTTATTAAAATTAATTACTCTCTAAAATTTTATCGTAATTGGTGTATGTATTATAATTTATTTCGTAAAATATATAAATAGTTCACAACATTTTAAACAATTTTATTATCTAAATTATTACATATTATCTTCAATGTATCTATTTGTTTATTTCATTATGTGACTGGATATAAGTAAATAACCACTAATAATTTGTCATAATCGTTTGGCATTTATTTATTATTTCTTAGACCGATAAAATTTAGTCGTAATTAAATTTTTTATTATTGCTAAATAATTCTTAAGTTGTACTAGTAATAAAAATTACATTTTGTTGTTACTATCCTATAATTATTATAATAATATTTTTATCATTAACATCGATGGTCAAACTCTTATTCTAACTAGTCTTCCAATTATTATTGAGTCCCAAAAGTATTTTAACATTTATGTGATAATAATTTATTGACCCTACATATAAGTCAAGGTGCTTAAAAAGTATATATGTGACTTTCAAGATTTATCAATAATACTAATCTCACTATTTTTAGTATTGAATTGTGTAAGTATGCATACTTTTTAGAATAATTATTCTTAAATCCTTATTAGCTAAAGTTATGGGAGCACCCTACAATTTTTACTTAATTACACATACAAACAACAAACAAACAAATAATCAATCAAATAATTCTTTTAATTATTAATAGCTTTTAGTAATTAAGATTTATCTCACAACCCAACCCAGTTCTAAACTAATCTAGTTCACTAACTGGCACTGGCTAATTCTATCTTTTCCCATATAAGATCTAATAGTGAGCTCTGATACCAACATTGTAGCGCCCCCAAAGCAAGCAGCTGACTAATCCATGAGATTAACTAAACAAAGAGGCACTAAGAATCTAGAATCACTTACTTAAACATTCAATTAAGAAATCTTCTATAAAACTTAACCCAAACTAACCCCGCTCAGATATATATATACATGAACTTCTCTCAAATGATACATATACAATAGTCATTTTGTTTGCAAATGGAATAAACAACATAATAGACATAGCAGAAGTTAACTAATTAACGGAGTCAACTCCTCGAAGTTTTCGCTGCACAACTCTGATCTGTCTGTGAAACTGAAAGTGGGAAAGGGTGAGCACTCATCCCTAGATAGGGGTGCCCAGCAGAAATAACATTTAACTTTAAAGAAATCATGAGCAAGATTTGGAAAACAATACTATGTTTTCCCAAACATCAAAGTGACTAAGTCACTGGAAATGCACAAACATGTATATGGACAAACTCCTTCTTCAAACAATATATATTAGTGATGCCGGGTTTTTCCACACCTACATAGCTATATTGATGTCGGGTTGTTCCACACCTAATAAGCATAAAAGCTGAATTCATGTAGATATAAATGAAGGAGAGTATCCTAAATACCACACGTGGAAATTCTCATTTCCCATAACAATTCATAATGACAACAAACATTACAAGTCCTTTCCAATTCATGGAAAGATTCAAAGAATCAACATAACAATCATAATACAAATTAAACAATGCATGAAATGCACAAACAGACAATGCATGAATTTGTTAAACATAAACTTTTGTAAAAGAAACAACAATGGTTTCAAAAGAGTTAAAAGTATTCCCACCTCTTGTTATGACAAGCCACGCCTACCTCGACATCCACGATCCACTGGTTCGCCCTTTGAATCGATCGTTGTTAATAGACTAATTGTTAATCACACAAAAAGTATAAGAAGCTAGCTGATAGACGCATTTATGTGTCTATTTTGTTCTCAATATTCTGTATTGTTAGACTCGATTAAGTACTTATTGTGTTATTTTGTGTTCTTGTAGGAAATTTTAGAGAAATAAGCCCTTGCGGCGAAATGGGCTCAAAAAGTGGTGTTTTACACCCCCAAGATAAAGTATTAAAGGAACCCCAGAAATGCACTGGAAACTTTTATTGAGGAATCACCTCTAACGATCTATGAGAAATATTATAAACATAGACCATGTAGTTGGGAACAAAGCTTGAGAATTCGTGAATATCAAAAATTATATTGTGATGATGATGAGGAGGAGGATGGTGATGATGATTATAATTATATTTCTAGTTCAAATCCAAATAATTTTAATAATTATTTACCTATTCAAAAGGACGGGGATTTGACTAGAAATACCCCCGTTTTAGACGATGATTACGAAACCGATGATGGTTTAGAGGAACCAGTTTATCTTGAGAGTACTGTTTTCGAGTCAAACGATTTAGAAACAATAGTCTTAGAAGAACTCGTACAGATTAGCGGGGATGAACCTGACTTAGAAAAATCAATCGCCCACTTTCAGGAATCTGATAACCTAGAAATTAGGGAGATTATGACCAGTCTACCTAGAGACGCCGAAAACTCTAAGTTTGGGGGTGATTATCATTCTCCATGTTCTTTAACTCTTAAAAATATCCCTCACTTGGGACTTGACATCAATGCCTCACCCATCTTACGAGACTATTTTCGTACTCATTTTCCCGAACTTAATAATATTCTACGCGAGTCTCAACTGTTAGAAACGCATCCTCTGGTTGATGAGGTTAGCTCAGGCAATAATCCCAAGATTGACTTTGTTTTCCCACCAAAAACGTTTCTACCAATTGTGGGAACTTTTGATTTTAAGATGTGTCGGTTATTAAGTTTTGAGACTAAACCTAATCACTTTAGGATATTAGGGTCGACACATTTTCTTAAGGAAGACCACCTCTTTCATTGTGGTCAGCTGTGTGAGTCAAATCTGATTGACTTAGAGGATCCCCAGTTATTCAGGTTGTTGTTATGTGCTTATAAGTTCTTAGTTGAGTTTTTCCAGACTCTAATACCTGAACCGGATCTTAGCTTTGAGGAAATCCAACCGATGAAAACCTTTTATTTAGACCCTTTTATAGAGCCTGAACCTGAACCACAACTAGATGTAGTTGTCTTAAGCAAGGGTATGTTCGGTATCTTCTTGGTCTGTTGCAGTTTCCTCTTCTTGTGGGTAACACTTTTTGATACAGATGACCCACAGTTATTCCGGCTACTACTATATGATTCTACGTGGTGACTAATCCTTGCTTAGTCTGGCTGAAGACTTTAAACTTACCACTTCTTGGGAGGTAACCCAATATTCATGCGACATGGTAATATCTTTCCTTATCTCTTTTGCTTCATTGGTAACAGTTTCTCCTTGTTCATGCTTTTAATTTTATCTTTAGAACATCGAGGACAATGTTAGATTTAAGTTTGGGGGTATGGGAGAAACATTTTAGTCGCATTTTTGAAAATTCTAACGTCACATAGTACCCGGTCAGCTAAGTTTACATAGTGTTTCTCACCGAAAAGATAGAAATTGGAATGCTAGAGATAACAACCTATTGAGACATTAGAGAAAAAGACATTGAGATCCTTGAAATTCAGGAGAGAACTTGTTCCTTTTAGAGGGTAACCGTGATGGACCTAACCATCCATGATGGAAAGGCAAGTAGGTCAGAAGGAAATGCCAGAAAGACAAAGCAACCTCACAATGTAGTCTTAGTTACTGGATTACGACTCTCTCTCAGTAGAAACTTATCATCATCAACAAGCGGAGTGACATCAAAATTTATGAAAAAGTTGAAGACGTTTAAGGTTTAGAAGCAACAATAGAAAAGAATAATTCAAAAATCAAAGTTGAAGACTTAGTTACAAGAAGTTACAAGAGCAAATGATATAAGTTGTTGAAGTTCATGATACCAAGACATCACAAGTTGTGAAGATCCAAGTTCTAAAGTCCTTCTCTCATGGCCATGTAAATTTTTGTCTTGTAAAAGACAAAAAAAAAAAAATGAAAAATGAAAAAAAAAAACATCATTACGTTCTTTTTGTTCAATAAGGCCATAGGGAAGAAGAAATTTATAAGTCAAGCAAGAAATCGAAGAGAAGAGTTAATTGTCAAGGTTCTATGAGGTTCGAGAGTTTATCATCAACAGTTGAAGACCGAAGAAGACGTTATTTCTACTGAGCACTGTGAGAGAGTCGAAGAAAGATGCATTTTGGTTGCTTTGTTAGTCTGCTTTCAATCTGGCACAAGATATTTCTAGCACTGGTTTAACTCATCACACGTAATTAGTCCAGCTGTGTAGCAGATGTCCCTCTCATGTTTATCTCTCTCCTAATCTTATCCAGCTGTAAAGCAGCGGACACATCTTACAATGTTTATCTAGCTATGTAGCGGATATCTCTTTATCTAGCAGTCGTGCGGATGTATCTCCCCTTTTCTTCAGCCAGCTTTAGAGCTGACACCTTTAATTTCTCTGGCATTCTAGTTACTTGGAGATAGGTTGAGAATATGTATGTCCTCATAGCTCTTTGGATACTTGTGACCAATTAGAAGTCATGGTTTTTGTGGGTACACCTCTGTTAAACCCACCCGAGATTAACTCGGTTTTATTTTTTAGTTTTGCTCGAGGACTAGCAAATAATAAGTTTGGGGGTATTTGATAGACGCATTTATGTGTCTATTTTGTTCTCAATATTCTGTATTGTTAGACTCGATTAAGTACTTATTGTGTTATTTTGTGTTCTTGTAGGAAATTTTAGAGAAATAAGCCCTTGCGGTGAAATGGGCTCAAAAAGTGGTGTTTTACACCCCCAAGATAAAGTATTAAAGGAACCCCAGAAATGCACTGGAAACGTCACAGAAATTTCCCAGAGGAACCAAGAAAAAATACTATTTCCACCCAAAAATTACTATTTCGGCCCCAATTGCTAAAGGGACACCAGAACTGGATTAGGGGGAGGCCAGTTTTCTTCCCAAATTCAAATTCCAAAATTGGCGGGAAAATTTGGTTATTTACTGGCATATTTGCCAATCGATTTTTGAAGGAGTTTCAGGCCGATTCAATGGCTGAAACTCATTGGTTATCTTCTGCTAGGCTAGACAGGAAGGATATGGGTGTTGGATGCGATCAAATTTGGCTGGAAAATCCATCAGATGAAATCAGAGCAGACGCGTGCATGGAAAATATTTCACGGGGTTTTGATGAGTTGGAAGTGTGCTGCTCGTGTTTGGATGGGGCTTGGCTATATTCTGAAGTGTGTTTGAGATAAACAAAGAAAATCTACTCACCATTTACAGCTTCAGACGCGTATAGAGATAATTCAGGGAAGAAAATATTCCGAAATATTTTTCTTCAATGGCCGAGTAAATGAAGATTATTTGGAGTTAATGGAGGAGATTCAATGGTTCAATTACGTATAAATATGTTCCTAATGTGCTACAGAGAGGTTGTCGAGAGTTTGGGGAGTCGATAGGAGGGCCAGAGAAGCAAAAATCAAGAGTTGATGAAACTCTGTTGCTGCTGCTGATGATGATGAAGAACACCAAGAACACGAAGAACGGACTCGCAAGGACAGTCGTTTATGAACAGCGTCTAAGACGCACAAACGTGGGTCGCAGAACAGTCTAAACAGCAGCAGCACTTGTCATTTATCGTTCATTCTGTGACGCTTTTTGTGCGTCGCAGATTACAGTTTACACCATTTTCTCTTCTTCTCATCATTTGTAAACCATTTTTGAGCCATAATAAATTATTTTGAGAGCATTTATACTATGATGAGCTAATTCCCTCGTAACCAAGGCAATGGAGGAAGCTATTCATGCAACATAAATGGGTAACTATTTCATTTTATTATATAATTCACCTAACCGCTGCTTTTGCAGAGTTTTAAATTGTTTGAATGATTGTCTTAATTATTTGTTACTCAGTTTGATAGGTTATGCTTGGTTTAATCTCTTGATAATCTATGCTTAAGGTTTGCAAATAATGGTTGAGAATCTGTATGATTGATAGTGAATTAAAGATAAAAAAGGACTTAAGAATTGAATAGAGTTTTGAAATATTTATCATTCAATTTTGCATAATAGTGGAATCTAGTGTCTTTGTTACCTCTCGCACCCATTGTTAATAATTTTGTATATAATTTTATTAAATCTTTAAATTTAATCTTCACAAGTCCGAGAGTTTGAACCTCATTATTACAACCACGAAAAAATCTTAAATCACTAGCCAAAATGGCTCATACAAGAATCACCGTGTAATCTCATACAATTCTATAGTTATAGGCTAAGTGAAATAACTAATGCTTCTAGTTTTATCAATAATTCTATAACCTGGTAATATGTAATTTGGGCTTAAATTAATATCTACTTATCCAAATAGGACCAAATTGGGTATCATCGGAAAACCCTCGAAAAACCCTACAACTTTACAGAAGGAATCAAAAGCTAATTCGAAACATAAGTGGTCTAAAAACTCAATATAAGCAATCTGTCCCTAAACCTACCCGTGGTTCAACCCTGACCGGCCCGCTAAAATGGCCCGCTAAACCAATCAAGACCTAACCCCAACTGACTCGGTCTGACTCAGGAAACAGTTCCAACTTGGTTAACTCACTGAGATGACTCAGTCATCTTCTCCAAAATTTTATGTTTTCTTACTTGTTTTCAGCACAAGGGCCTAACTTTGGTGGTCTATAAAACACTCAGTTTTGATCCAAATAAGGATTTTTTTGGCTCTATGAAAAGATGAACGCCTCCTGTATAACTTTCTAGTTTTGCTGCGGAGCTATTTCCGTTCCTATCATTCCTAAAAACATCCATGAGGACGATGTCTCACCACAAAAACCATTAATTTCCAGATTTCATGTTCAACACCAAAATCACCATAACTCACTCAAACTAACTCTAAACCAAGCAATTTAAGAGTATACTCATTCCTAACTATATGTACCATGAACCAAAACAACCAGATATGCTTGTATCAAGCTATAGAGATATCTAGGAATCAAAAAAAAAAATAAAGAAAATACAATGAACACATAAAACCATGATTTTATCATCACTCTTGGTTTATTCTTTATATCCAAAGATTACCCAATCCATTACTAATATACATGAACCGATTTAGAAGCTTACCTTGATTGTTTAACATGTTTGCATCATACATCTATACCATCATAAACAATAATCCATCACGATCATCATATCTCTATATTTAATCAACACCATCAAATCCATATATCAACAACTAGAACTCCCCTTCTTTTCTTTTCTTTTTTTTCTTTCCTCGTGCCCTTTGAACGATTTTCTTTTCTCTTTGTAATATACTTCCTCTCAATCCAACACTGGCTCTCTGCTTTTGTTATAAAACAACACCACCACCTTCTTTTCTCGGTCACACGTGAAGAAGAGATATACGTGGACATCTTAGTTTGTTAATTAAATTATTTACACCCCTTATACACCAATGGCTATCACCCATCCTTAAGGTCAGCTAAGGGCTAACCATATTTAAAACATAGGACCAGTCAACGTAGAGGTCCGGTCAATGGTCCAGTCCACTCCGATTGAATTTTTGTCAAACTTTCACATCCAAAACTCCGAGTGTGATATCTTCTTCGTCCGATATCCGAATGACACGTTCGAGTAGCTCATTTCGCATAACTTTTCGAGATCGATCCGATCGTACTAGTTTCGTATCTAGATCGTTGTTAGATTAATTTTTAAATGTTCGTGTTAAACTAATCGAGTTATTATCGGCTAATTCGTCACTTGACCGGTCTAATAGCGTTGACGATCTTATGGGTCCTTACAATCCTTCTATAAGGTCTGCAGGCGCTAGGAGAACAGAAAGACCAAGCATATCTAATTCTGGGAAGCAATGAGTACCTGTGCTCTTGAGGTACATTGTACTGCTCGACACACTGCTTCAGAAATAATAAATCATCTTCCTGTTGTGTATGCAGATCAGAAATGTGTATCACACGCAAGTCAGAAGACTTTGTCATGGCCGGGGAAATCAAGATGTGACTATATTTTTTGGCTATATATATTTAGGAATCAATTTAGTTTTATGATCCAACTTGAGGACAAGTTGTGTCTCAAGGGGTTGGGGATGTTGGGACACCAACGCCAATTAGTTATTTTAGGAATTAGTATATCTTTCCATATTTGTTATAGCTTAGGACTCAAGTCATGTTATCTATATATTCATAGTTTGTTCTAGGGTTTAAGCATTCAATCAATCAATCAATTAATACAAAACTAGTTCTTTATTTGTTCTTTTTATTTGTAAATTCTATCTTAGGGTTCTTGTATAGTTATTTTGGGTTAGAACCCTAACAGGTTCACAACATTATGAGATCGAATATCAAGGTTAAAAACCGAAATCAAACATCCCATAAACATACATAGCAATAACATAAAGCATTTAAGCACATGCTATGTAAATCAAAAACTAACACAAGAAAAATTATAAATCAAATAATTTTATTCATAATAATAGTTTTATTCATAATAGACTTAATACAATCATTGAAAAAAATCAAAAATTGATGTCTATTTTCTGGATTAAGTATTACAGCATATAACTTAATCTCTAATGGTGCTCTAGTTGTTCACTGAGGTTTCTTCAGTGTTCAAACTTTTAAAGCATGTCTCAAGAGACTTGTCTGCAACCACTTCCTGTTTCTCAAGCTTTTAAACTTGAACCTTCATATCAGCAATATCATCTTTTGTTTCCTCAATCTTATCCTTGAGCCAGGCCTGATTTCGAACCGTTATTATGAGATTGGTTCTTAGTTCTTCAAAACCTTGGATATAATCAATCATACTGTCAGAACAAATCCACTTGATTTTGGTTGGATCTTGTAAATGGTAAGCCAACATACATGACTCATCTTGTGATCCAACTGAACTATCAGAATCATAATCAGACATGATTTTTGATATGTTTTTCTTCCTCCTCTCTGTGTTGATTCGTTGACAATCTTTAACCTTTTGAGCTTCATCCTTATTAGCCTTTGTGATACTGCGAGTTATTGGAGGCATGATCTATTATATAAATAAGGATTGATCAGGGTTTCAATATATAGGCAAGAATAGTTTCCCTTTAAGAAGAGACAACTCTCGGACCGAAAATATCAGAAAATCCGAAAATATTACAGAAATATATTTCGTTTCCTTTGTCCGAACTTCTCATGCTGGAGGCTTATTAAAATTCGAAAATTCTAAATAAAACCTATTTTTGGAAGAACATGATAAACATGAATATTTTTTCAGACAACCATGGATTCGCACCTACCCATAAAGTGTCACAACTTTTCTGATAAACATCTATACAAACAAATGTGCTCCAGTTTTATTGTGCCTTTCCCATCCATGAATAAGAGCACGGAAAAAGATGAGAGTGTACAATTTTGATACAACTACGTTGCATCGGAGTAAGCTTTCTCTAGCTTACATTGAATATCATAAACATAGTTCATGTTTCTCTTCGGGAATTTCTGCCAAAATATATTCTCCCAAGAAGATGATCTTTCTAACTCTAGATATATGATCACGTGGAAAAATTGTACTGACGTGAGAATTTTCAGAGATAGATAAATCTCTCTTAATTCTTTCAATATGATTTTCATAAGATTTTCTCATTCTAAGGACTTACTTATGATCCACATCAGTGTGATTATCTGAAACAATTATCGGAAATTCCTGATTGTTTCTTTTGGCAGAGATTCTCTCTTTCCCTTCCTTCTGGAGTCGTTCTTCATCAAAACTAGAACTGTTTTGATATGGGTGAGGAGAAACCTTTTTCCATAAGCGATTATCAACTCTTCCCTCTGACTCTTTTGAGTTGATTTTATAGGGTAGTGGTATAATCTGTCTTTCTACTGAGGAATGGTCTTTCAGTTTTTTAAGACAAGAAACTTCTTTCGATATTTTTACCACCGTATGTTGAAGAAGTATAAGTTTCCTGTCAAGTGACTGAAAATTGTATTCCTTAAGATCACTTACACGGAATCGGTTCAAAGTTTCCTTCGGATAAGATTTCATTTGATCATCAGTAGATATTGAAGATGGTTTTTTATCCTCTTCTGACTTGAGGTAGTTAGGAAAACTACCATCATCTTGATCTGTTTCAGATGTGACTAAACCGGTTTTATCACAATCTGTAAAAGTCAAGCAAGGACTTTTAGTTTCCTCAACATCATAAGAAAATACAACATCATCATTAGTCAGAGTCATAGGACGTGTCTCCTTTTCTTGAAAAAGAGATCTACCAAGAGCTTCTAATTTGACAGTGAAATTTGTATCAACATCAGAAGAAGACAGAGATTTTATAGGCTTTAGGAGTTTTACCAACTCTTTATCAACATCTTCCTTTCCATCAGAGATGGACACAAATGTTTTCGCAACTCCTGGATCATGAGTCAACGAAGTAGTAACATCTTCAACTTTTGAGTAGTCATACTCTTGCATAACGTTAACTGAATCATACATAGATTCAATTTCTTATAGGCTGGATCGTACCAAACACAGATTGTTAGATCTTTTCGTGTTTGCCTGCTCTGATACCAATTGAAAAGACGAGGGTACCCAAATATACCTCAATCTAAAAAAATTCCACCTATAAGTCCTTTCTCCGAAAATGATTGTCTATGGACTGAGTCGATACAATACAAAAAATCGGTTCACACTTCGTGTGATCGTCTATGGATACGAGATCGAGACAATACAACAACGAAGTATGTTTACTTGATAAAAGGTGCGGACTTAAAAAAACGCAATAGGATTACTTATCACATAAATAGGAATTAACGTTTGTGTAATTTACTTTAAATTATAATAAAAACAATTATAATTGCGGAAAATAAAAGTAAATGACACAACAAGATTTTGTTAACGAGGAAACCGCAAATGCAGAAAAACCCCGGGACCTTGTCCAGAATTGAATACTCTCAGGATTAAGCCGCCATACAAAATCAAACCAACTTCGTATAGTTGAGACCAAGCAACTAAACATATATTTCACCTAGTTCCGTCTGTATTCCCACGCCTCCGACCTGTAATAAGTCACGTACTTGGAACAATTCCTTTGGTTCGTATTCCAAACAGTAAAGGAACAACAAATCTGTTTGGTATCAACTATTTTCAACCAAGTGATGTGAGTTGGACAAAGGCTCTTCTGTTTATCTCAATAAAATCCTTCGTCAGGTTCTTAGATCTATCTTATTATCAACTACTGAAGTAATTGTTAAGATTTTGCAATCAGTACTTTTAATCACAAAGAATTGTATTGATGTTGATCTACATGTAGCGCCCCCTAAGCTAACAGCTGACTAATCCAAGAGATTAACTAAATAAAGAGGCACTAAGAATCTAAATCAATTACTTAAACATTCAATTAAGAAATCTGCTACAAAAACTAAACCCAAGAACTAGCCCCGCTCAGAAATATATACAAGAACTTCTCTCAGATGATACATATACGATAGTCATTTGGTTTACAAATAGAATATACAACATAATGAACATATCATAATATAATCAACTAACAAAGTCAACTTCTCGGAGCTTTCGCTGTGCAACTCTGGTTTGTCTCTGAAACGGAAAGTGGGAATGGGTGAGCACGTCATCCCTAAAAGGGATGCCCCGTAGGAATAACAACTAGCTTTCAAGTAATCATTAATATGATTCGAAGACAATACAGGTTTTATCGAAAGTCGTTAATACAAAGAAAGACAATAAAACATAATGTAGAAACTTCTTCAAAGATATCCATAAATAACAGCAAACATCCATGTATGAGATATGTTGCCGCACATAAGGGAAGAATAATATTGCGGTGTATCGCCCTAGCCGTGTAATATTGCGGTGTATCGTCCTAAATACTGGTATATAAAGGAAGAATAATATTGTGGTGTATCGCCCTAGCCGTGTAATGTTGCGGTATATCGCCTTAGCCATAGAATACTGATATTGTGTCGGCACACATCTCATACCACACAAGGAACACAAAGATATGCATGAATTTTACAACACCAAGATTGATTTGTGAAACAATAACGAATACAAGAGAGTTCGTTCTCGATTCCCACCTCTTTTGATGACAAGCCACGCCTACCTCGAGATCCACGATCCACTGGTTCATCCTTTAAATTGATCGTTGTTAATAACTAACTGTTAATCACACAAGAACTCTAAGAATCTATTGAAAATGACTCATGCAAGAATCATACAAGTCTATCTAATGGTTCTAAGCCCTTTTATGGTTCTACACCTTTTTTTATTATCTATCTTTGACATATCTAAGATTTACTAATTCACTTAGATTGATTCTGTAATCCATTAACTAAGTCTTATGAATGTCTACAACTTTGTAAAAGGAATCAAAGACTATTTCGGACCATAAGGGCTCCAATACATCAAAAATAGGAAACTAAACCTAAGCCCAAGACCACTAAATATGCCCATTACACAAGGCCTGGTCTAACTGGTCAATTAAACGGTCAATGTTTGGTCGTAGGAGTTAACTAACAGTCAACATCTAAGTCCAGGTCAAAGTCCGGTCAAGTCCACTGAATCAAATAGGGAATCAGTGAGTCAACTCAGGGTTAGACTGATTCAACTCTGTCAGATGATCTAAGTCAGCTAAGAACATAATCAGTCAGATAATCTGACTAGGATGACTAACAGGCCTAATACTCAAGAACAGAAGTTATACAATTACTAAACATTGCATTGCATTCAAATAGAATTCAATAATTCAATACAAATGTATTTAAGCCTACCTACAATTGCAGCTTTAAGCCTTCACTAGAGAGGTTCAACTCAACACATTCATCTAACCTTCACTCCTATAACTCAATCACATAACATTTCATTCAAATTGTCCATCCATAATCATGTGGTTTCATTACAACACTGATCTTCCCTGCCATTGACTGTTCCATTCAATAAGAACAACTCTGCACTCACTCCTACAACCCATACCACTATCACATCTCAGTTACAATTCTTCCAGAACTACCATCTTTGCTTCTACAACATCATTCTTCTTAAATCCTTCTTACAGATTCATTCATACCCATTCACATACACCCAAGCAAACACAATCACTAATCTCAGCTCCATTTTCATGAAGCAACATCATCTGAACCACTGTTTCTATCTTCAATAACAACATCAATTTCAATTCCACATTCACCACATCAGCATTATCACCACCTACAACACCATTTCTCATTCTAAGAAACCTCCTTCTTAATTACCATTCCACTCTACCTGCGACATATCAAACCTCCCCTAAAAAAATTACATTTTCCCCCAACAACTCACCGCATCAACACTACTACTCCTAACTCGGTAACATCACCACCACAGTTAGTTGAGCATATCTCAAATGCACATCCACTTAAACTAGATCAATCTCAATTGAAATCCAAAACACAAATGCAATTGTAACTGTATTATTTAACAGCTTCAATTCACTCTTATCAAACAACAATCATCCCATAGTTGCAAGATTATCTCCTCTCACTGAAATAATGCATCTATTTCTCTTCACCAACTCCAATAATTATAACTGCACCCCAGTTCAACACAGTTACTCAAGCATACCACAACCATTGCATAAAGTCTTAGAGTTCTGTCTAAACTCCTAGAACATGATTCAATCCATTCTACTATCGAAACCACTTCTACTTACAGCCACAGTCTCATTGTTTGATCACCTCAACAGTTCAAACACAAACATATAAACTCAATAAACTTAAACTAGTTTTAAAAGAACAATTACCTTAGTTCAGTAATTCTGAGGAAATTGAATTCAGTTCTCCTCCACCTGAATCCATTCATCCACCTCAAAACATCTCCACGACACCACTAATTACAATCTCGTCACTTCCTTACAAGCACAATCGAAACCTAATTCTTCAATTCTCAATTTCTGTTCTTCTTTGAAGTCAAATCTTCAAATTAAAACCGTAACTTTTAACTTCACTTCATGTTCCCTAGATCGACAACTCCATCTGATGGTTCTTCTTTGAACTTCTTACAAACCCTGATTCAATTTCTGAGAAACCCTAACTCCTCAATCACTTCTTCAATTTTTTCTTAAATGGCTCCGAAGCATCAATCAACTGAACACCCTTTCGTTCTTCATCAATCTTCTACACTAAACATATATTTATTCTATATAAATCCAATATCAGAAGAAAACCTAATTGATTATCCCTGATTTTCCTTTTCTTGTAATCTGAATCAACCGCATGAATTAACACCACCACTACCATCAACTCTTTGACCTATTCAAACCTATTTCGATCTCAAAATCACTAATCCAACTCTCGATTCCACTAGCAGCTCAGAAAGGAGAGGAATAAGAAGAGAGAAGAAGAAGAAGAAGAAAAGAAATATGCGCGTATCTTCTCGACTTGGTCTTGATAAGGCCGAAGCAAAATACTGAGGCGCCCAAACTTGGATAAGGGATGCCAATTCGGTTAAACTACAAAATAACTATTTTCCCCTTCCAACTAAACTGATAATATCTTCTTCATATGATATGCGACTGACACGTTCGAGTAGTCCATTCAGCGTAACTTTTTGAGATCTATTCAACTGTACTAGTTTCGTAACTAAATCCTTGTTAGATTAGTTTCTATTAATTAATGTTGTGTTAAACTAATCGAGTTATTATCGGCTAATTCGTCTCTTGACTAGTCTAATAGTGTTGACGAGCTTGAGGGTCTTTACACTATACAACTAATCAATCTAATCTACCACAAGGATAAACCGATTATAGTTGGATCCTCTTTTACCGAAACAAGTTTGTGCACACCAAAGATTATGAACCGAAATCAGAAATCTTCAAAGTCTTCTTTGTCTTCAAATCTTTTTAGATATTCAATAAACACCTGCACACAATCAACTTGAATATCTTGTGATCAATCAAGCACAGAATAGAGTCTGTTGACAATGGATTATCACAAGACGTCTTTAGATCTACAAACAGTCTAAATATCCCCGTCGAAACTTCGATATAGTTTGAGTGAATCTTATATCAGAAGAGAAGATTCTCAAGCATAAAAAAAACTAGGTGCAATCAAAGTTCAACCACCGTTAGTCAATCAAATCAATCGAAAACAAAAGATAAACCGCAATTATCTAGTTTCCTACCAATGGTACTAATAGAGCTTCTCAATCCCAAAGAAGTCTTTAAACTGAGCGGACGTAAGAGATTTCGCCTAATTAGGTTACTCTCCTCTCCGAATAGGCGGCTTCACTAGTAACAACACAACTGAGATAGTTCTCGCTGTACGAGGATTAGTTTGCTCGAAATGCAAACTTTCATATTTATAGACCAAGGAAGTTTGTACACCAAGGAATTTCGAAAACCAAAAATATTCTCAAGATATGCAATATATTCCAGATTCGGTTTCCATAATTCTTGGAATTGCTTTGTCCAAATATTGACCGAAAATCTCTTAGAAAATATCCAACTAGAAAATACACATTATTAATTTTCATTTTCCAAAAATAAAATTAAAAACCTTAAATAAAAGATTCTCATTCGATCCGGGATTTTCTTCCATTAGCTATTAAGGAATAACTTTGAACAATTAAAGATAAGCGTTACTGCAAAGTATGTCGACATCTTTACTTTGTAAGTTCTCTTTCATACTTACAATCTTGAAACCGATTTGCCACACTTCCAAACAAGTTTAGAATTGGTTCATATGACTTTCAAGAACTACGTGATTGATCAAGAACACTCAATCGCCAATCATGGGTTTCACGGTTCTACCAAAACAAGTTTCGATTCTACCTCCATGAGATTATTGTGCATAGTCACACTAGATTTCCAAAATTCGTTTGACTGGGTACGAGGATCGGTTCCCCACATAAATATGGTATCTAAATTGTACTTGTTGCACATGTCCATAGGATCGGTTCCCCTTTGCCTAAAAACGTGTTGCACATGTCCATAAGATCGGTTCCCCTTTCTGCTAAAAACTTCATGCACCTCATACAAGGATCGATTCCCCTTTGTGATAGGTTGAACCTATTACTAGGATTGGTTCCCCTTTACCCGGAGTCGGTCATACCAATAACACTAAATCGATCATACCATCTCAGGTGATTACTTAAGATCGATTTCACTAATAAAAGTCATACCAATACAAAAGTCAGGCCTTTGTGAATAGTTTTACCAGGAACATAAACAAGTCATGAGCGGTTATACTAATCACACATATTGGTAGTTCAAAATATATGCAATGAATAACAATACCAATAATGCCTGGCGATTTCTCTTTCGATTCACAAAACAAGTTCATGAATTTACTTCCTTAAAAAATGTAAAACATTGTATCTTAGGATGAAATCTTCACCTTATACCCATAAATAATCACAATAGCATTCAAACGATTATGTCGATGTCTTATCTACAAAGTTTAATGGTTAAGCAATAAACCTCGTATTGTATTCCTTAATATTATGTCTAACTAGAGTATAATCATTCATGCTTCGCTGTTTTGTTTTCAATATGCACGACTTGAAAGATACGTTGGGGAATGAAACAGTTCAAGTCAAATATCACTAACCTCAAGTGGAAGGATGATGTTGTCGTTGTAGCTCCTTATTTCTTCACTTCTTCAAGTCTTCGCAATACTTGTAATGTCTCATATCCTAATATTTCAAGCTAACCTGTACGAAGTTGACTCTAGTACATAATCAAGCGGCTTTTAATTCAGTTTTGGCTCACTAAAATATGACAACCAAACTTGACATACCAACGCTTGGTGGGTTCAACCGAGTTATACTCTAATACCCACAATTCTCAGCTTCACTCCTACAGACCAACCCATCTCCCTCTTTATGACCGAATTGACTCTGGAACGGTCATTGACTTGGTTTAGGCCGGAGTCCTACAGATTGATCTCTCGAATTCAAAGACTCCCGTTCAGTGCATCTGTTTGAGGTTAGGTCATTTTCCCGGTTAAGGAGCCTCTGTCACACGGTCGTCTCTCCATTTCATAAAAAACCAGCGAATCATTTTTCCCCATCTACAAGTATATAAGTAATTTCAACAACTACCGATTATGAAAATTTGAAATTATTGAATTTGGAGGTTTTTCATAATCGGTAGTATTCTACGTCCACAAGACTACCGATTTTAGATATTTGGGATGCAATATCTTATAATCGGTAGATATGTTACTTCATTATCTACCGATTCTGGGCATTTCATGGCACTCAATGCATATAGAAATATCGAATTTTCTTGTTTAAAAATGCATACAAATGCACACAAAATGGGTATTTGAGTTTCTTAACACAATACCTATATGTTTGATCCATTATTAACTTCGATCTCGTGTAATTCTTCTCCAAACGGTAGTGAACCTTCAACATTATGTTCTTCATGATGTATCTCACCTTCTTCTTCATACCCATCCATGTTTCATAATAGTAGTATTCTTCTTCATACCCATCCATGATGTATCTCCTTCTTCATACCCATCCATGTTTCATAATTGGTAGTATTCTTCTTCATACCCATCCATGTTTCATAATCGGTAGTATTCTTCTTCATACCCATCCATGATGTATCTCCTTCTTCATACCCATCCATGTTTCATAATCGGTAGTATTCTTCTTCATACTCATCCATGATGTACCTCCTCCTCCTCCGCCCCTCCCCCCACCCCCACTAAAAACTTTAAAACTAAATAACTCCAAAAAAAATTCCTAACACTAAATATATACACCTTAACTAACGATTTAGAAATTAACTGCCGATTAGATACACCTTACCTACCGATTTCAATATTAACTACCGATTATAATTTTCGTAACACAAACTAAAATACATCATAATTAACTACCGACTGTAATAATAACTACCGGTTGTTAAGGGTAGTTTGGAAATTATGATAAACGGGAGATAAGGGGTGGCTTCGTTTTAAGTTTGGGTGACCCGTTTTTGTCTTATTAGTCGTCCCTAATTCTTTCAGGATCGCTCCTAAAAGTACCAGGTAAAATTATATTAAAACAATTTTTTTTTTAAATTATAATTTTATTTTTATTTTACAAATAACTAGAACACCGCTGCCACTGTGGGGAGGGATAACCGAAGAAAAACGAAACACCGCTTTAATTTTCGAAAATTGTGCCTAAAGTGAAAGTATCACTTTTCCTGAAACGGGGGGATTTATTAGTTGCAACGTAAAACTAGTTGGTGCATAAACCAAAATATGATTACATAATGTGTTATGCATCCTTTGTGGTGGTTTGCATAATGACTATGTGTTCAGTTTTCGAAAATTGTGCCTAAAAAGATAAACGCCTCCGAATTTTTCGTAAAAATTCTAAATTTGATATTGTTGTTTATATTCATCGTGTAGGTCTCTTTAAAATTTTTCCAACGAGATAAAATTTATAAAATTCCAAGACACAGATTTTTAGATATGTTATATTATAATTTGCTTTTCAATTATATCCCTGAAAAAAATAGGATATATAGAAGTTATAATAATTGGATTAAAAGGAAGAAACAATTTTGTCCAGTGAAAAAGTAACCAAAATTTTGATCATACCAAACCATTTCCAATCTTTTTTTATCAAACTGCAGATTTGTGTTGGGTTTCGTTTTACAAAAAAATAACCAATAAAAGACTCTCTCATTTCGGACCCTCCACTCGGTCGGCTCAATAATTTTAGAAAAGAAAAAGATAAAAAAAATTATAATAAATTAAGTACAACATTTAGTTGTCAAAATTTGAAAAGTAATAATAAGGTAACAACCAACGACGTGGGAATTCAGTACACGCCTCAAGAAGTGAGTTGCATTCGGTTGATACGCAGTGTCATTGAGCCCAAAATATACTGTACCAAGCGGATCGTGACCTGATTCAGTGTACAACCTAACTAGGTTAAGAGTAAGACTAGTTGGTGCATCAATGCTGTAAAATATCAGAATATTATTTTATTTTAAAATTTTAATTTCAAAAGTATAGATTAAATTTAAAGTATATTGTCTAGTACACTACACTTATTCTTTAAGATAAGTGAGTAAGTCATCTTCCTATGGTCACAAATATCTAAAAATTTATTCTCAAATCAAATAATTTTTGTCAGACAAATAGACTTTCAATGTGTCGTATCAAATCCCCAGGAAAAGGAACTAGCTTTTTTTTTTTTAGGAAAAGAGGCAAGCCTCTTATACATTGAACATAAATTTCTGATTTAAAATCAGAAGGAATAACAGGACTGACTCGATTTCCATCCGTTACAACAGATTCAAAGAATTCACACAGACAACATAAACATTCAAACCATTTTACATCATAGTCCCAGTTCTTAATATGAAAAAAGATTCGTACCATATCTAACCGATTCCAAGGTATCGTGACAAGTTTAAATGTCCCTAGTTGGATTAAGAGTAGCTCATCCAAACCGTATAACAAAACTACAAATGATACTGATGTTAGGATCCAAAGATCCAACCATTTTTCAAGGTTTTTTTCAAAATCACAGTAAAACAGACAAAGGTATATTAGAATCCATAGATTCATCCTATTGTCAGTGATTTTTTTTATAGTAACATAGGTAACAAGTGAAACTGGATCGGTTGGGATCGGTACGGGTCCTCTTCAAAATCGGTGCTGGTGTCTTTGATGTCACTGTAACTATTTGTGTCTGAGTCTTTGCGTGAGTTGTTGCTGCTGGATGGAGAAACGGTACCTGAGTCATGATTCCAATCGGAGATGCTGTTGAGGGAAACTTCATTGTTACTGGTACCCTGTATATATGTTGAAAATGATGTAGACTTCCTTGTAGATAAAAAACTTGTGCTGCTGGATCAGGAAAAATCAACAAGAACTTGAAAAGACCTTGAAGAAAATCCTAACCTTTAACTAGAGGTCACAATAATCAACAAAAAATATCCCGATCTAAAATTTCTGTTGAGATTCCTAGACAATAACCCGATCTAAAAGGAATCAGTCTTATTGTAAAGGAACTAGTTAGAATCGGTTAGATATGGATTCTAATGAAAAGGAACTAGTTAGAGAATGATAATTGCATTGTAGAGCTGGTTTTTCGTAAAGAATGAATCTTATTGATAGTAAAAGGATGTTTTACAAAATGGTCACACTTCTTTAATTGGTTTTAAAAAATAACCATACATTTAATTAGTGCTTATGATATGGTGTTTTTCCATCTGACTTAATTATTTTGAAAAGAACGGTCCTGGATACCCTTCTTCTATTTTGAAACATGGTACGCATTTGGACCTTCGATCTGAAATGGTGAATTCTTTGAGGGACGTGGTGAGTACTAGACTGAATTCCAAGAACCAATACCTTGACGACATGTAACTGATACAAAAATTTGGTGTAAAAAGTGGTGTACATCTAGCATTTTCGATTAGACAAAAGAGAAAATAAGATTTCTATAGGGATAATCAGATAATTTGGTGGATCAGAATAATTTTGGGTAATGGACCCCTGTAACACAATTCCGAACCTAACAGAAGTATGATCATGTTTGTAACAGTGTGATGATTTTATGAACTGAAAAAAGAAAGCACCATTCATAATATAATATTTATAGTAAAACAAAATGTTTTTGTACTAGAAATGATCCAAGCAACAAAATAGAGAAACTAATATATAAACCTTGTTAGCGGGACCAATAAAAGTCCAGGTAGTAAGATCTAATATGATAGAGATACTATTGAGAGGTGGCAGAGGAGGGACCGACCGAGGTGGCAGAGAGACCGTCCAATGTGAGAGCGGACCATCATGGTGGCAGCGGGGCCATTCCAATATGTTTTGTACTCCCTTCGTTTCTTGTTAGAGCACTGCTCGCAATTTTTGTTATCTCAAGCTTGTTGTCAATGTTAGTAGCACAAAACTATATCTTAATTCCTAGTCAACACTACTATTTCATCTTTCTCAAATTTATCTTTTCGTTCTTGTGGTTTCTCTAACGTTAGTTTCTTAATCCTCTCCATCACGTTTTTGTTTGGTGGTAGAATATGGGTCTTATAATTAGTTTGAACATTGTTCCATATATAGAACGTGTAAAGAAGATGATGTGCGTCAGGAAAAACACGTTCAATCGCTTTCACCAATAATTACTTGTTATCTATAATCAACACGTTAGGAGTATACCCTTCTTAATACAATAACTTTGCCTTTTGTAATTCCCATATATAACTTTCCTCAATCTCGTTTTCAAGAAGAAAAAAACCCAAAATTGAATGGCACCTTCATAGAAGTTTGCAACAAAGTTCAATATTGGGATCCCATACTTGTTCATTTCATATGTGCAATCCATATTGGATGGAAGCATCTTTCTAACATTATGAATCTAGGATGAGCGATGAAAAGATATTGCACTTTTGGTCATAGGCTACCATGTAGTTCTTATTTTCCGCCAAATACAATAATTGTTGTATAAGTTGCATGTATTGCCATGCCTCATGTCTCAAGTTTTCTCTTGCATCGTAAATGGTGGCCAAGGTAGATAAGTTCTTTTTGTTTAATATCTTCATGCTACTAAGAATATAAATAGGTCTTGTGCGTCTTTTACTCAACACATCTATTAGATCCTCTTCTTTTGTGTTGAGCCTCGCTGGATAAGAATGGTTGAGCAAGCTCTTCGGAATTGGGTGGTTGATGTGATTTTGAAAGTGTTGTAGAAAGTGGTAGTAAAAGTTCGTTTAGCTCGGGCTTGTAAAGGTTTGATTTAAGAAAACACTAAAAACAAAGAAAATACATTCACAAGATTGTCACAATGTCGAGAGGTACTGAGACTCAGGATTCCACCATAAATTCATTCATGCGATTCATATATTTATTCAAAAAAATCATAACTCAAATAATATTTACTCTAATTCTTTGCCAAGGTATATTTTTAAAAGATTGACTGTAAATCACTAGCATGACGCATCAAAAGCACTTAGACCAAGCATCCATCATCATACGAACATCACAATCAATTAAGAAACATCATAAAATGATTGATAATAGTGCAAGTAGTCATAAAAGAATTAAATATAATTACCACATGCATGAAATATGGCTTCCTCCGTCGTCCCAGTGTTGGGGTTTAGCTCATGAAGTCAAACACTTTCTCAAAATAATAATCCATAGCTCAAATAGGTGTTCTATTAAAGAAAATATAATAGAAAGAAATTCGCAACGCTGTGATACCGTTACAGACGTCACTGTTACAGTTGGGTGGTTGTTACAAAGAATTATTGTTATGCTATAAAGTGTGACCTATTCTTCGTGTTCTTCTTCCATGCATCAGCAAAATACTCCTCTGCAACGCTGATTTCTTAGCCTCTGCTACCTCCGTTTCTTACCCCAAACTCCCGAACATCCCTTATAAGACTCGTATAACCTTTTGATACACTCACATGTCCCATATGTCCTAAGTAAACCCAAAAGTCCGGGGATATTTCTTTCTCCTTTTTCTCTCACGAGATATTTTATTTCCCTTCTTTTCTTACGCAGCTTCACACAATATAATTAGAATTCAATCACCGAAGATATGATGCTCAATTGTACATGTAACTTATGCTTTTAGAACCCAATATTCCTATATACTCTGTATCCCTGTTTAACCGAGATATTCATGGAAACTTCCTTCTTTCTTCGATTTCAAGACAGCTAACAACCCTGTTTAGTCAAAGCGGATCAATCCCAATCCATATCCAATAGAAACTTCCTTATTTTACGTAACTGATTCCATTACCAACCCTATTTAATCGAGACAGGTTCATTCCAGTCCAATCTTGTATACACATAATTCATCATTTGCCACGTGTCGAGGGAACAACACGTGGAAGGCACCTAAGCATGGTACATCAAGGTATGATTCTTCGTCTCAACATCCAAGGGGAATCTGTCATCTACATCCATCAATCATCATACCCATCCAACGAAAGAGGATCAAGGGGCACGGAAGAATGAGCTACCTCGAAGTACCGAAGAAGGTCAAGAGATTTACTTTACTCCATCTCGAGGAATATCAAAGATCAAGGGTAGGGATGGATTTGGCAGACAGATGTGACAGGGGAACCAAACATCCGCCTGACGCATGCAGGCTACCCCAACCACCCGCATTAAATGACACAAGTATGGGATACGTGTCGAACATCCTATGGAGAAGGAGGAGGTTCACCTTCGTTTCTGCATAATACCGTTGGGAGATGATGGATCAGAACAAAGGTATCATCGGAATGGCACGTTAACCTAGACGATAAAGACTGTTGTACTTCAAGGATGGGACCCGTAAAAGAAGCTTATATATACCCCTCTCCACTAAGAGATAGGAGGTCGACCATTTCTTAGTTAAAGTTTGAGAGAACTTAAGAGAGAGAAACTGTAAGAGTAAGTAAGAGTTCTTTTTCTTCCCTAGCTTCGTCCCCCACTCAAATCATTTGACTATCTTTGTAATCTCTGAATATATAGTGCAACACCAACCTCTATGGACGTATGCCTTAGTGCCGAACCACGTAAATCTGCGTCTCATTTACATTCTGCACCTTTAACATTCGTATTATTTACTTTATGCATCTTTTAAGTGATCATAGGATTCCCTATGATAAGAAGCAAGGACGAGCCCTTAGGCTCAGGGATCATCTTAATTTTTTATACGACTTTAGTCATATCACTGTCATCTTGACAGCCTTGCTATGATTGCGAACCTTGTTTGTGGACACGAAGATACCATCGTTATTTCTGTGTTCACAATCTGGCGCTAGAAACAGGGACTCTTGTCCCGATAAAAGATTTATCTTTCCCTGTGATTTTACTTTTTGGCTCTCAGCGCTGTTCCCCATATATAGTGTTCTGAGTAGCTTACGTTTAAATTTTGAGCCGTTTATCATCGTTTTCTCTGAAAAAACCTGTTAGATCTATGTTTTTCTGTAAATCAGCGTATACTTTTGCAAAGCCTTCTAGATCTGTGTTTTCCTTTAAGATCAGCGTTTACTTTTGCAAAGAGCATTCTAGATATGTGTTTTCCTTGACAAAAACATTTTTAGATCTATATTTTTCCTCGCGGGCAATAAATATGTTACCCCACGTATTTTCCTGGACAAAACCTTTCATTTAAGTTTTTATCATCCTCATGTACTTTCTAACAAACACACGTCGAACCTAGGCATTCATATATAAAACCCTTCGACTTGTCATTTTTCACAAAGTATTTCTAAAACCTGTCGGTAGATCTATGTTTACCATTGTCGGATCTACGTTTTCCCCTGTTTAATTTCTCGAGCTATGTTCTCTTTGAAAACTTTTAAATGTACACTAAGGTCTATGCCATTTCCTTTGAACAAACTTTTCTAACAAAACCGACGTGGATTCTGTTTCTTCGATTATGTCTTATTTTTGCAGAAAATCAAAGATGGAGAAAACGAAAGAAGTGGGAAAAACCAAAGCATCGTCAAAAGAAACGCCAAGAACCACCCCAGTTGTGACCTGCAGCAAGCAAAAAGGTGAGAAATCGAAGGTAGCCAACCAAAGGAAAGATTCCACGGAGATCACCTCACCATTGGATGTTAACGACGTACCGGTAGTGGCTCTCAAAGCTGTAGAAGCCAAAGACGATGTAGCAAAGACGATGGCAGCTGCCTGAATTCATGAACAACGGGAAGGGTTTTCAGAGTGATGGTGCAGAAACCAGCCTTTGGAATGCCGCTAACAAATGACCAAAACCAAGCTCTACCAGCTACTCAACCCTTGCTTACAGAAAACCAGCAGGCTCCCCCATGCATGGAACTACCAGTTACTACCGATCCACCCCCTCATTTAATCCATACAGTACACGAAGGTCATACTGTGGACATTGGAGGACAGGTGCGAACCAGGACCCCAAACCAAGGATCGAACCATTCCCCTCAACTGATGGCAGAGCGCGAACGGGTATACGCAGATGCAGTGGCATTGCTGGCTCGGGAAAATCAGGAGCTCAAGGATAGGATCGCCCAAAGCATAGGACCGGCACGTCAACATGACGAAGCAAATTCAAAGGCACCGAATCCCAATCGTGACTGAAGAATCATCGTGACAAACACCAACAATCCGAAACCATTAGACCGAAGTCCAGCCAGAGGAAATAGATTATCCGATCCAGGCTATGTCCCCGAAGATTCAGAGTATTTTGATAGCGAGAATCGAAGGGTTGGACGATCCATAAGCAGGGAGGACCACCAGCGGGCAATGAAGGATCTTCGTGCTGAGATGATGGCTGAAATCAAACAACTGAAAACGAGTCAAGAAGAAGGGAGACTAGAAGAGGTGATGAGGGAAGCCAACACCACACCACTTACTCCGCATTTAGCCAAAGCTTCCATTCCTCAGAAGTGCCTTGTCCCAGCGTTCGAGTGTTACGATGGATCCAGCGATCCTGCATCCCACCTCCGGTACTACAACTGCATTTTAGCACGATGGGATCAGGACGATGCGGTCCTCTGCAGATACTTCCCTTCGAGCTTGAAAGGATCAGCACTATCCTGGTTCGATAACCTACCACCAAACTTCATCGAATCTTACAGCCAGCTCACCGAGAAATTCTTGAGAACTTACATGTACAACAAGGCCGTCAACACAGGAATGGACAAGCTTTTCTCTCTGGCAGTCGAGTACAAAGAAACCATCAGAGAATATACATATAGATGGCACATAATCTGTCAAGCAATAGGGAACGTAGATCCGGCGGTCACCATCAACTGTTAAAAATGGGGATTGGATAGGATGAGCCCGTTGTTCATCGAGATCCATGGAAGTGTGCCCACAACCGAAGGAGATCTTCGAGTCATCATCGAGAAACACGCCCGATTGGAAGAAATTCAGCGAGAAAATCTGAGGGCACAAACACAGAGATCTCATCAGACCAACTCAGCGGAACAAGCCAGCGGATCCAAAAGGGGTAATTCAGCGGAACATCCCAACTAAGATAGAAGAGGACGAAGGGATGATCGTCGGTGTGACGACCGAAAATTCGAAGACCAAGTCTTTACGAAGATCAACACCAACTACACTCGCATCCTAAGGTAGATTAAGGATCGAGAGAACTTAGAGTGGCCTTGGTCCAAAGGAAAGAAATCACCACGATCCTAGAAATCTAGAGACTACTGTGAGTACCACTGCTTCAACGGGCATCAGACTGAAAAGTGCAAGAACCTCAAGATAATGATCCAGAAACTGATTGACGCTGGTGACCTCAAGTACGTTCAGAAGGCAGAAACCGATGATAGGGCAAAACGAAGCAAGCAAGTCCAACTACCTGAGGGAAACCGAACACTCAATACTATTTCATGCTCCGAATCCAGCGAACCCTCTCTGACTGCCCAGGTAGGAAAAAGATTGAGGAAACAATTCGAGGAATACTGCGAGCTATTTAAGATCAACGGGGTCGAAGTTGATGAGCACGAAGAATGGATGAACGCACCAATGACATTTGACGCCGAAGATATCGAAGAAGACATGGAGGACCACAACGACCCTCTAGTTCTCACTTTTCCAGTAGCGGGATATAACATCAGGAAGATCTTGATTGACGGTGGAAGCTCCATCAATGTTTTGTTCTATGATACGTTCAAACGAATGGAATTGAATGATAAGCAACTGATATCTTCTTATTATACCATCTACGGGTTCAACGGCGCACCAACGAATCCCCTAGGAGACATTGTGTTAGAAGTAGAGGCAGGACCAATGAAGATCGAGACTCGATTCATTGTGGTAGACGTTCCTTCTCCCTACAATGCCATCATCGGTCGAAGATGGGTCCACAAACTCAAAGGAGTAGCAACAACGTATCACCAATAAACTTAGATTCCCGACGCCCGAAGGGGTAATAGAAATTAAGGGAGATCAGGTCACCGCCCGAGAATGCCAAACCTTGCAAAACCAACTCAACAATGAAAAATATGAGCAGCAGAAGTCTCAAATAAGAAAAAACAAAGCGGCTGATAGAGACAAAGCAATTGACCTTTATCTCGAAGAAATCTCGGGAAAAAGTTTGACGAAGAAAAGCATCGTTCTAAATACCGAAGCAGGTATCTCCACGACTAAGGGGGCTGAAGAGCCTACCAAATAACAATTATAGAACGTCCCTCTCCCAGGGGAACCAAATCCTAGATTCACACCTTAGAACCCACGAAGGAGATCAATATAGGGACCGAAGAAAACCCGAGGATGATCAAGATAGGTTCTCTGATGGACAAGGAACGAGAAGCGGGCCTAACAAGGCTACTGACGGAATATGCAGACATATTTGCATGGAAACTAGGAGACATGACAGGAATCGATCCAAGGATAATCCAACACGAGCTTCGCATAAAGTCAGGAATGACTCCTTTTAGACAAAAGGCACGAAAAGTGGCACAAGAGTACCATCAGGCGATCGAGAAAGAGCTCCGTAAGTTGTTGGAGGCAGGATTCATTAAGAAAGTGAAGTACCCAACTTGGATTTCAAACATGGTCATCGCGCTGAAGAAGAACTGAGGAGTAAGGATATGCATCGACTTCACCAATCTCAATAAAGCATGCCCAAAGGACAGTTATCCACTCCCGAGCATTGACCAATTGGTAGAAGCTGTTGAAGGATACGAAGAACCGTCGTTTATGGATGGATACTCTGGTTACAACCAGGTAGCCCTGGAAGAAGAAGATCAACAACACACAACATTCTACACCCCGCACGGCCTCTGTTGTTATACACGAATGCTCTTCGGTCTTAGAAACGCTGGGGCAACATACCAGATAATGGTTGATGCTATCTTCAAACCATGGATTGGGAACACTCTAGAAGTTTATGTCGACGACATGATCGTCAAGAGTAAGCTGCGCAAAGACTACCACCAAAACTTGAGAGACATCTTCGACTCTATGAGGAAGCACAACATGAAAGTAAATCCAGAAAAATGTACGTTCGGCGTCACGTCGGGAAAGTTCCTTGGATATCTAGTGAAGAAGAGGGGCATCAAAGTCGATCCTGCCAAAATCCAGGACATTGTGGAAATGGCATCCCCAAAGAACCTAAAGGAGGTCCAAAAGATTAACGGATCACTGGCGGCACTAGGAAGATTTATCGCCAGATCGTCGGAAAAATGCAAGCACTTTTTCAACATACTCAAGAAAGGAAGTAAATTCGCATGAACCGCTGAATGTGAAGAAGCTTTACAGAAGATTAAGGAATACTAGCCTCAATCCTGATCCTCCAGATGCCCGATCCTGGTGAAGTACTGGCCCTTTACATAGCAGCAACCGAATATGCAGTCAGTGCGGTATTGGTCATAACCAACACGAAGATTGAACAACCAATTTACTACGTCAACAAAACTCTCAATCGGGCGGAAAGAAACTATACGAAGATTTAGAAACTCATACTAGCATTAGTTTGGGCAACCCAAAAGCTGAGAACCTATTTCCTAACCCATTATGTTCGTGTCCCTTGTAAGGCACCGCTAGAGGTTGTTCTCAAAAATGCTGTGAAAGTGGGAAGAATAGCAAAGTGGAATACTCATCTTGATCAATTAAATATCATCCACGAGATCCAAACTGCACAAAAATCACAAGTCTTGGCGGATTTTTTAGCAGACTTACCCTTGGACAATGACGAAGAGGTGAAGGACATCCCAGAAGCAGCAGAGGACGATAAAGATTCGGTCTATGTACTCGATTCATCAAGTCAAAGACGATGGGAGGTCTTCGTTGATGGATCAAGGAACAGAGAAGGAGCGGGCGTAGGCATCGTAATTGCCACCCCAACTGGAGATAGGATTGTGCATGCACTAAGACTGGAATTCAAGGGGAATACCAACAACATCGTGGAATACGAAGCCGTGGTACATTCCCTACGATTGATAATAGAAATGGGAATAACAGACGTATGCCTAACAAGTGATTCCCAATTAGTCATTCGACAAGTAAAGCTGGAATACAACGTTTATGATGAGACTCTCTCAGCATACATGGCTCTAGTCCAGACCCTAGCATCACAGATACCCAGCATCAAGTTCCGACATCTATGTAGAAGGGACCTTAGGCATGCCGATTCCTTAGCATACATATCATCTATCCTAAGGGATGAAAGCGTCGAATCCATCAAGGTAACAAGGATATATGAGCCTTCGATCACTCCACAACAATCCTTTGCTACCCATCGTGAAGACGATGTAGGGGAAGACATAGTCAATGAAGATGCAGGAGAAGATATCCATGATGACTTCGTCGAAGATGATATCTTATCAAGAGAAAACGAAGACGAAGACTTCAGCAATGAAGAAGACTGGAGAACCGAAATCCATCTGCTCCTTGAACAAGGAACACTGCCGGCGTACTTGAAGCAAGCCCGAAAGATACAATCAAAGGCGGGAACATACGATCTTTGTGGCGGAATTCTTTATAAGAAGTCCTTCCTTGGACCTTTATAGCGCTGTTTATCCAGGGGAGAAGGCCATCATATCCTGAAGGACATCCATTATGGGGATGCAGGTAACCACATCGGAATGAGGTCACTAGCCGACAAAGCTAAGATGCAAGGGTATTACTGGCCAACGATGATACGAGACGCGGCTAAGATGTCACGAAGATGCGAATAATGTCAGCGTTTTGTTAAAAGAATCCACGCCCCGGAAACAAGGCTAAATTCCGTAGACAGCCCCTGGCCATTTTCGAAATGGGGAATAAACATCGTCGGACCCCTGATCGAAGGGTCGGGGAAAAGAAGATTCTTGATTGTAGCCACGGATTACTTTAGCAAGTGGGTAGATGCCAAAGCTCTAGCCAGGATCAGAGACGTAGACGTATTCACATTCATTTTTCAAAATATCATTTGCAGGTTCGGCACCCCCGCACAAATGGTTTCCGACAATGGCAAGCAGCTACAAGGAAAGAAAATAGACATGCTCTTTGATACCTTCAATATCAGGAAGAACAAATAAACTCCCATCTACCCCCAAAGTAACGTACAGGCTGAAGCCACGAACAAGACTCTGGCTCTTATCCTCAAGAAATCGTTAGATGAACACAAGGGTCGATGGTGTGAACAGCTGCATAATGTGTTATGGGCATACTGAACCACACGCAGATCCGCCACTGGTGAATCTCCGTTCCTCCTTACTTATGGATCCGAAGTTGTTATTCCAATGGAAATCATCATGCCAACCACGAAGACCAAAGCTTGGGAGAAGAATCTAACAGCGGATATGATGTTGGAAAGGCTCGACAACCTGGAAGAACGAAGGGAGACAACATTGCAATGAATGGAGAATTACCAACAAAGGTTGGATAGAGAGTACAATAATAAAGTTAAGCTTAGAAATTTCTTAGAAGGGCAGTATGTGCTAAGAAATATACCGCAGTAAAAACGAGAGAAAAAGTGGGGCAAGTTAGCACCGACATGGGGTGGGCCATTTATCATACATGACATCGCGGGGAACGGATCCTACTACCTGCGTAATCTGAAATGAGAAGTCCTCGGGCACCCTTGGAATGCAAAATACCTCACGCCATACTACCCATGAAGCAATGCAGTTCTGCGCCTGCATGAAGAGTACCAGAAGAAGAAGAAGTTGGCTTACCCGCTTGACTTGTTTCTATCTCTGGCCGAGTGATGAGTGCCAAATATTGTATATATTTATCCCTTTCTGTTGGCATTTTAACTCATCTTTTGTGCATTAATTCTACATTTTATCCCATATTCTGTATTTTCATTGTTTTCAAGAATAAATATTTTTATTAATTAATTTTGCATTTTTAGGTAGTAAATAAAGTTCGGATGAGTCGCGGAGCGAAAAGAGCAGAAAAGTAGTGAAAAGCCGGGAGAAATTACGCAAGGAAGCCGCGAAGAATGGTGCGCACAACCTCATTTTCTACACACAAAAGCGCCTCCGTTCTCAGCCATCAGATCATTTCTCATAAGCATCCGACGGTCGCTCCTTCATAGAGCATCAAAATCTGAAGTCTATGCCGAGCACCACAGCGCTGAAATTCCAAGCCTTCAGATTAGATGGTAGTTGAATCCAACGGTCGCTCCCTTGCTGTTCATCAACGTTTGATATCTCCGCCTTACACTACAGTACCTAACCCCATCAAGTACCGTTCATTTTGTTGTATCATATAATCCAACGGTCGATCATCGCTTGCCTCCGCATCACCGTCCGATCTACTACCAGCTTCGCATCCAATGACTCAGCGTCGCAGAACATCAAATTTGATGAAGCCGCCTCACACTCTAGCAACCGAACCTATACCACCTACCCAAACACCCCCCTTCTCCCAAACAGTCGAGCCATCTCCTCCACCAACCCCCTCTGCAGAGCCATCACCCTGCAACTGCCGCACCACCATCATCACCACCAACTCCACTGCCACCACCACTCCTCCACCATCATCACCCCATCACCCAACAACCAATACCATCTGTTCCCTTCTCCTTAGCCACCTATTTTCTCAATTTTTGCACGTTCTCTATCAGAAACCCTAGGCGTGCAAAATTGGTAAATTAGGTTGAGCTAGAGTGAAATTGAAGGCATGGAGTGATACAGGAGAGTCAGAGAAAGGATGGGTCGACGTCAATTTGACGATTAGGTGAGCTAATTTCACTGTTGGAATTTGGGGATTTTTCTATAAACCCTAATTTTATAATTTTGAGAAATTTGGGTCTGTGACTATAAATAGCCTTATGTGTGTGTTGTAATAGTTATGCTTGGAATAGCCAGCATCCAGGACTTTCATGTCCTGTTAATTGTTATGTTTGTGTTTATTGTTAATGTTTGTGTTAATTGTTATGTATGTTTGGACTAGCCTACATCCAGGACTCTCATGTCCTGTTAACTGTTAATTTCTGTTAATTTTCAGTTTACAAGCTCAATTTCAGTTCACTTGTTATGCTTAATGTTTTTAGTTCAATTTGCTGCTTAGTTTCATGTTCATGTTTCAGTTTCATTTCATTTATGTTCCTGTTATGCTTATTTCATGTTATGTTTATGTTCAAAATTGTTTGTTAATGCACTGTTAATGCTTGATGTTCACTGTTAAGTGTTCACTGTTATGCTCACTGCCATGTAATGTTTGTGTAATGTCATGTTTAATTCACTGTCATTTGAAGGAATGCTAGGCTAGGTATCTTAGAAGCTTTGTGCTGATTGTGTAATGGAAGAAATCAGTGCTTAAAGCAAGCTGATTTTCTTGCCATTCCCTGTGTATGCTTAGGTTGCACTTTGATTGAGCATTGGGAGAAACTAGTGCTCATAGCAAGCTAGTTTTCTTCCCATTCTATTTGTTTGCCTGTTTTCTGCCTAGCCTTGCTTCATTTCAGTTCCTTCACCACAACCCTGCCCTTGGCCTTAGGCCTTGGTTATCTTGTTTTGTTCTTTGCTTTTGCTGTTGCCCTGTTGTATCTTTCATTTTGTTTTCTGTTGCTCTTGTTCATCTTTGCTTGCACTGTTTTCTGTGGCTTAGGCCTTTGCTGCTATTTGCTTTCTCCTGCTGCTGTTGCTTCACTTGCAGTGCTGCTGTTTTCCTTCCTCTTTACTGCCTTGTGCTTCTGCTGCACTGCTGTTGTTGCTGTTGTCTGCTGCTGTTCCAAAGCTCATAAGTTACAAAGCCAAAGTCCAATTCAGTGAAGCCCAAAGGCCTAGTTCAATAGCCAAGCCCAATACATTTCATCCCAAAGGCCCAGAACCTTGACTGAATCCAAAGCCCAGTTCACAACAAAAGACACTGAGCCCAATTCACAAGTGAACTGTTGAGCCCAAGTTCAGTTCCCTGTAAGGCCAAAGCCCATTTACACTTCAAAGATAACTGAGCCCAAGCTCAGTTCATTTTATTGTGAACAAACCCATTAGTACTCAAAGCCCAAGCTAAGCCAAAAGGCTTCAAAGCCCAACAACAATTTAGGAACCCAAATAGCTAGAAAACTCCAAAACACACCCGATCTCTGTGGATCGACCCGTACTTGCACGAGCTACAACTGACGACCGTGCACTTGCGGTATTACTGTAGGCCACCGTTTTTATTGGTGCTGTATTTTTACTGTAGGCCACCGTTTTTATTGGTGCTGTGTTTTTACCGTTTTTACCGTGCACTTGCGGTATTACTGTAGGCCACCGTAATTTTTAGGACCTTTTAGAAGCCTATCAAGTTTTTGGCGCCGCTGCCGGGGATTGGTGCTGTGTTTTATCTGTGTTTTTCTTTAGCTATTTTGCATTTCATTTCATAGCATTTGCATCTGCATCTGCTTCACTTCATTTGCTGTTGGACCTGCTGTTCTGAACCTGTTTTTCCTCTGCTGGGACGCCACCAAGGAAAAGAACCAAAGCCCAACTGGGTTTTTGCAACAATATCAGAGCAGCTGGGCTGTGCTAAAAAGGTAAGCCTAAACCCATTCCATTGAGAGAACCCAACCTGTGGGCTTCCAAATTTCTTTAATTGTGGGCTTGTAATAATTAACCCAATTTTTTGGGCTTTTTATCTTTTTATTTTGGGTTTGTAATAATTATTTTTGGGCTTGTTTGTTTAATTTGTGGGCTTGTATTTATTTTGTGTGGGCTTGTTTAAATTCTTCCATTGGACTTGTATTTTGGACTCTGGGTTTAAACCCAGCTGAGCTTATAACTGATTGTGGGCTTGTTTCCACTCAAGAGTGGACCTCGAAACCAAAGTTTTAAAACAAACGTCGGGCCTTAACCAACTGGGCCAAATTCAACTTTCAAAGTTAAAACTTAGTGTTTCGTGAGCCGCAGCCTTCCATTCCATTAGAGGACAAACAGTGGGCTTGCTCCCATTCAAAAACCAAATTTTATTTTCTTTTTCTAAAAAAAAAAAAAAAAAAAAAAAGTTTTATTTTTCTCCCATTTAAGTCCAATTTTAGTGTTTTGAAACTTTCCATGTCTCTACACTTTTTCTTTTGGGTTGATCCTCAACTCTTTAGACTTTTGGTGTATGGTGATTTTTTTTGTATATAATCCAGTAGATAAAATTTCTTAAAAACCCTTTTGTTCCTTTTGTATATATTTTGCTAATCCAATATGATCTCGGCTGAAATATGTTGGATTTTTGCCTTGAATAACGGAGTTTTAATTCTGCTTTCGCCAAAATCGGGTATTCTCTCTCCTTTTACTCTACTCAGCATGTCCCTTTCCATATGTTGCATTTTAATTCTTTCCATATTTTGAAACATTGAGGACAATGTTTAGTTTAGGTTTGGGGGTATAGAGTAGATACCATGATAATTTGCCATAATTGAAAACGAACTCCTTCTTCTTTTTTGAAAAAATTGAAAAATTTCAAAAAAAATTGAAAATTCAAAATTCAAAAAAAAAAATTAAAAAAAAAAAATCATAAAAATGGAGCTCATTTACCTTGAAATGTTGACTCTTGTGCAAATATGTATTTTTATTAGGAGTCTTAGTCTAGATATTTAGGCACCCTAATTCTAGCACAATTCACATAGTGATAAGAAATTTGCACGCGCACGATCTACCAATACATGTATGGCCTCGATCTTCAAGGTGTTTGATAGGAAGTTACGATTGCCAATCACTTTAGAATACTGAACGAAACTTGACTAGCTTGTTCTTTGGTTGGTTGGGATAGAAGGTGGAGGTTACATTAAGAAAGACAACCATCGAATTTAACTGGGTGCATCAAAAAGGGCTACCTCTTGCAAAGTGTCATGTAATCTTTTGTTTCCTTTTGTATATGTATCAAAAGTGTTTCCTTAAAAAAAAAAAAAAAAAAAAAAAAAAAAAAAAAAAAAAAAAAAAAAAAAAAAAAAAAAAAAAAAAAAAAAAAAAAAAAAAAAAAAAAAAAAAAAAAAAAAAAAAAAAAAAAAAAAAAAAAAAAAAAAATCAAGTATTTATCAATTCCATCATCTCTTGTTCCAAAAATAAAAAGAGATTTGTCAATGTAAATAAGAGTCATGTAAATAGTCATCTTTTGTGTTTTTGTGTTGTAAGCAAGGAGGGTGTATGCCATTGATGTACAACGCGAGTAATTGTGAAATACCTCCAACTCATTCACAATTCTCGTAAAGTCCGGACAGCTAGCTAGATTTCGACCTCAGTTCTTAGCCTGAGAAACTATCTCTTGGTGATTAGTAGTCATGACTTCAGATCTTTCTTTACACATGTGTAGATACACTTTACACTCTTATCACATGTCTTTTTTTGTTATCAGTGCTAGGATTGTGCCTTTGATAGCTAGATTGACATCTCCATTTTGCTGTGAGCTTAACTGTTTTGCACATGTCACATTTGATGGAATATGAGCTTATATTTTGTCCTTAGGTTTTGTAGGCACACCTCTGGTAAACCTTCACGAGACTTCAACTCGTCCACTAGGGACACTTAGTGGTTTAAAAGGCTTAGTGCATACGCTAAATGCATTCGAGAGACCAGCGACAGTGGTATAGTTAGGATTTCCTTAGTTTTGTTTTACCGAGCAGTAGCAGACCTCATCATATCAATCAAACAAATCTTTTGCAAAAAATCTATTCGAGAAATTAATTATATACGATCTCTCAGGACTCCCATGTCAGCGTCCATAAGTGTAGGGCCATGGGGAAGGATTCCAGTAGAAAGAGATACCCAACCAACAAATAAAGCAGCGTCTCGGCAGACTGGGTGCATGTACATAGTTCGATAACGCACTACATATCTGATAGAACCGCATTAACCCCCACCGTTCGGTAACCCTCTGGCCTAGGGTTAGCCAACTGGGTGACAGGTCCAAAGTCAGTAACGAAGGTACCTCCCTTCGTTATTGTTATCAAATACTTTTCATTACTTATTCGTTTCTCGATATTTAGATATGCTCGTATTACGGTTATACTCTATCTAAAAAGTTATATGAACTAACGGTGCAGATAAATTATTGTTGTACATATTCCAACAAATACTGATTCACTCCATAAAAGTTGATTACAAGTTTGGGGGAACTAAACAAGAAATACAGAAGATGAACAAAAAATGGCCTGAAGCTAAATAATCAACAAAGATCAACCCACTACAACGAACCTAGGAACCTACTTCCCCTTGGAAGACTCGACGAGGTCAGCTGGATTCTTCTTCTGAGACGAAGGGACACTTCCTCCCGAAGAAGGATCAGATGTGTAGGTTATAGGCTCAAGCATAGGACGACGAGGATACTTCTTAGTAATACCATAATCCTTCATAAGGTTTTGCTAGATCTTGGCCAATGTCTTGTTAACCTCTTCAAAAAGCTGGCAACGAGCCTTATGTGCGATAACGGTGGCATTGAGCTCAGACTGTGACAACGAAGACTTCAATTGGGATACCTCCTTGGCTGCCTCTTTCGCTGCTTCTTCCCGAGATCCGGCCAGCCCTTCGTAGTACTTAGCTTGACCCTGCTGGTGCACTAAGTCAGATTGAGCCTTTTCAAGCCTTTCATTTGCAAGGCTAAGCTTTCCCTCGAACTCTGAAAAAGAAGGCACAAATGGGTTAGAAAAGTAGAATTATGAGCTGCTCACAACCAAACAAATGTAGACCTTCGACATTAGCGAAGATATTTCATATTCATTTACTACAGCGTCCCGGGCCTCGTCGAGAAAATCATACTCGTCTGAAATTTTCTTATAATCCAATCTAAGATTTGTGAGAGCAAACTGACACTCATCCAACTCTACATGCTTCATGGAGTCTAAATGTCGAAGGTGATTGACTTCGTTACTCATCTCTTTTATCCCTTTAGTAAGCCTGTACATATTAATTTCAAGGTCCTTCTCAGAGTCCACTAAACGAGCGACATCGACCCGAGAAGCAGCTAAAGCATTACTAAGGGCATGGGCCTCAGCTCTGGCATCTTCCCTCTCCCGAACGAGCCGCTATATATAATCCCGAACCTCGGGATCATGAGATGAACGAGGTTGACGCAGCTCCTCTTCCAAGCTTTCCACCTTGGTTTCTAAACGAGAAATACTCTCACGAGCTTCACGTAGATATCATGAGTCCACAACAAAGCACCATCAAACTGGCAGAAGTCATCTCCTCCTCTATATGGCGCAACTTCCCCTCCAGATTAAGAGCCTTCGCTTTGAAAACTGGTACAAAGTATGATTACTGTGAGAGCATTGCTCGGTTGAACCCAACAAGCGTTGGTATGTCAAGTTTGGTTGTCATATTTTAGTGAATCAAAACTCATGTTAAGAGTCGCTTGATTATGTACTAGAGTCAACTTCGTATAGGTTAGCTTGAAATTATTAGGATATGAGACATTACAAATACTGCAAAGTCTTGAAGATGTGAAGAAGCAAGGAGCTACAACGACAACAATCATCCTTCCACTTGAGGTTAGTGATATTTGACTTAAACTGTTTCATTCCCTAACGTATCTTTCAAGTCGTGCATATTGAAAACATAACTGTGAAGCATATTTGAACTCTAGATATACATAGTATTAAGGAATACAATACGAGGTTTATTGCTTAACCATTAAACTTTGTAGATAAGACATCGCCATAATCATTTGAATGCTATTGTGATTATGTATGGGTATGAGGTGAGGATTTCATCCTAGGGAACAATGTTTACATGTATTCTAAGGAAGTAAGTTCAGAAACTTATTTGTGGACCGAAAAGGAAATTTCCAGGTGTTATTGGTTTTGTTATTCATTGCATACCAATATGTGCGATAGAGTATAACCGCTCACAACTTGTTGTGTTCTTGGTAGAACTATTCACAAAGGCCTGACTTATGCATTGGTATAACTTTTATTAGTAAAACCGATCTTAAGTAATCACCTGTGGTATGATCGGATTTTGTATGTTTGACCAATTAAAAGGAAAGGGGAACCGATCCTTGTAAGGGGTGCAGTACATCCAAGGTAACCGATCCTTGTATGGGGTGCAACAAGGTTTATAGAATAAAGGAGAACCGATACTATGGACATGTGCAACACGTTTTTAGGAAAAGGGGAACCGATCCTATGGACATGTGCAACACATATAAGTTAGATACCGTATATATGTGGGGAACCAATCCTAGTACCTAGTCAACCGAATTTTTGGAAAGCTAGTGTGACTATGCACATTACTCACATGGAGGTAGAACCGAAACTTGTTTTGGTAGAACCGTAAACCCATGATTGTGATTGAATGTTGGTTTGATCAATCACATAGTTCTTGAAAGTCAGATGAACCAATTCTAAACTTGTTTAGAATTGTGGAAAATCGGTTTCAAGGTTGTAAGTGTGAAAGAGAACTTACAAAGTAAAGATGTCGACAAACTTTGAACACGTGTTGTGAATATTTATTTCTTTAATTGTTCAAAGATCTTTGTTAACGGCTAAGGGAAGAGAATCCCGGGATCGAAACTTAAGTAAGTTAAGAATCTTTTAATTAAGGTTATTAATTTCATTTTGTAGGGAAATTACAGAATTAGTAATGTGCATTTACTAATTAGATTTTTCAAGAGATTTCAATCGTTATTTTTGGACAGAGCATTTCGAGGAATTATGAAAACCGAATCTGTGCTTTTATGAATATCTTGAGAATATTTTCGGTTTTGGAAATTCCTTGGTGTCCAAACTTCCTTTTCTGTAAATACTCAAAGTTTGCCTTTCTAGCAAACTAATCCTTCGTAACAACAGATTTACTCTTTTGTTGTTGTTACTGGTGTAGCCGCCTATTCGGAGAGAGAGTAACCTAATTAGGCGAAATCTCTTACGGCCGCTAAGTTTAAAGTCTTCTTTTGGATTGAGAAGCTCTAGCGTGTACTGTTGGTGGGAAACTAGATAATTGCGGTTTATCTTTTATTTTCGATTGATTTGATTGACTAACGGTGGTTGGAATCTGATTGCACCTAGTTTTTTTATTCTTGAGAATCTTCTCTTCTGATATAAGATTCACTCAAACTAGTTCAGAGTTTCGACAGGGATCTTTAGACTGTTGTTAGTTCTAAAGACGATCTTGTGATAATCCATTGTTAATAGACTTCGTTCTGTACGTGATTGATCACAAGAGATTGTGTGCAGGTTTTTATTGAAGATTTGAAGACAAAGAAGATATTGAAGATCCGACTTGGGTTTTATAATCTTTGGTGTGCACAATACTTGTTTCGGTAAAATAGGATCCAATTAATAATCGGTTTATCCTTGTGGTAGATTGGATTGATTAATTGAGTAGATCGGCATCAACACGATTCTTCGGATTAAAGGTGTTGTTGGCTTAATCTTAAACGATTACCTTTGGGTGATTGAATATAAGATAGATCTAAGCACCTGGAGAAGGATTTTATGTTGAGATAAACAGAAGAGCCTTTGTCCGACTCATATCACTTGGTTGAATAGAGTTGATACCAAACAGATTTTTTGTTCCTTTACTGTTTGGAATACGAACCAAAGGAATTGTTCCAAGTACGTGACTTATTTATAAGTTGGAGGCGTGGGAATACAGAAGGAACTAGGTGAACTATAGGGTTAGTTACTTGGTCTCAACTATACGAAGTTAGTGTAATTTTATGTAGCGGCTTAATCCTGAGAGTATTCAATAGGTCCCGGGGTTTTTCTGCATTTGCGGTTTCCTTGTTAACAAATCTTGCTGTGTCATTTACTTTTATATTATGCATTATAATTTTTTTATTATAATTAAAGTAAATTACAAAAACGTTAATTCATATTTACTTAATAAGCAATCCTATTGTGTTTGGTTAAGTCCGAACCTTTGTATCAAGTAAACATACTTCGTTGTTGTATTGTCTCGATCTAGTATCCATAGACGATCACACGAAGTGTGAACCGATTAGTTGTATTGTCTAGACTAAGTCCATAGACAATCACTTTCGTAGAAAGAACTTATTGGTAGGAAAAGTTTTAGCTTGAATATATTTGGTTACCCTCGCCTTTTCAATTGGTATCAGAGCAGGCAAACACGAAAAGATCTAACAATCTGTGTTTGGTGCTATCCAACCTATAAGAAATGATTCAAAGTAAGATTAAGCGAAAGAGAAAATTATTGAAATATTAAGTTAACATATCGCAAGAGGTTTTTAAACCATTTTCAGAATCAGAGGTCACAGACTCTATGTTGGAAAAGTTTCGTGAGAAATTGTTGTCTAACGAAATTCTCTTAAGTGTGTCTAATGGGCAAATAAAGGAACTTCAAGTTACTTTACAATTAAAGACTACTGAATGTGAAAGGCATCGTCTAGACTACGAAAAATTGAGGGAAGATACTTCTCAACATATTCAGGGTCTTGAAGGAAAAGAAAACGCTAGTCTCTCTCAAGCAGAACTGTTAAAAGAGGAGCGTGATGCTGCTCTTGAAAAAATTCATTTGTTGGGAGAGAAACTTGTTGAATCTGATGCAGGTATTAACTCTCAACAAAAGAGTTTTGAAGAGAAAGAAGGTGTATATCTCTCACGAGAAAAACGCCTTGAGGCTGATCTAGCCAGTGCTCTTGATAAAATCAAGATGTTGAAAGAAGAAAATTTGGAACTGAAAAATCCAATGAAAGCTCAAACAAGTTAACCTCAATATTAGAAGCAAGTAGAAATCATCGTGATACACGAGGATTGGGCTATAAGGGAATAGATGCTTCAAATATTAACAAGGAGGTAAAATTCTTTGAAGCTACAAATTCTTCTAAACCAGAGGCTTCCACTGATGTAAAAGTTGCTCGTAAAGAAGGAAAACCAGTCAAGCCTAAGAATCATGTTCAACTAAGTACAATAATCAAAGAGAGCACTTCTGCCAATATCAAGAAAGCAACAACGTTGAACAAGGATAAGAAGAAAAAGAAGAAGAAAACTCATCTAGCTCCAATGTAAGAGGATCCACAAAAAGGTAACAATAAAACTCATACTTCGTATATTTATACTAAGCATTGTTATTATTGTGGTAATAAAGGACACTTGCAATGGGGATGCAAAGTTCGTAAGATGCAAGATGCACTTTCTATTGTATCAAACGAATTGGCTAAGTTTTCTCCTAATAAGAACTCATATAGGCATTTTCCTAAGTTTAGGAAAAAGAATTATTATAATGATAGTTCAAATTTTGCATATCACTCGACAAGGTCGTTTCATAAAAGACCCAATTATAGAAAGAGAGATCACTTTTTAAATGCAAAAACAAGATCTGATGTTCCAAATTGGAGAAAGGGTGTTTCGCAAAATATTCAAAAGGACAATGATCCTAATGGTATGAAGGAGAAGGATGCTCCTGCGAAACCCAACTCTAAATGGGTCCCGAAGTCCTCTATAGCCAAGAAAGGACCAAAAGCTAGTCACAAGAGTGACTCTCAACTGTTAATTGTTGGTGACAATAATTACAAGAGTCTTCTTGAAAGGCTAAAGAAAGACATTATGTCTGAAATATCTTGTACTAGTAAAGGTTATGATAATGATACTATACATCACAATTCAAAGAAGAAAAACAAGATATGGAACAAGAGAAAACAAACCAAGCAAGAGGTCAAGAATGATGATTCCGTCTTAGTCACTCGTGACGAACAAGACAAGGATCAACTCAACACAACCTAGTTGTGTTAGAATGTGCATACTCACCTTGGTGCTCAATTTTGAAAGGTGAGGAAGCACATGAAACTGAGCACATGATCTCTCGATTTTTATATGACCAATTAACATCTTTAGGAGATTTCTTTTCTTCTATACTCATACTTTCTCTATCTATTTCTGGTTTTTGAAAGAAACGGTAATTTTAGTTTATGATGTTGATATTTACTGATCATATATGTGTATCTCTTGTTTTTACGTTTAAAACGAGCCAAAAATCACTGAATTCGGACATCGTATGCAAACATTATGTCGAAAACAATTTAGTGTTGTGAACTGTCACAAGTAACTCTTGGGAACCGATCCTAGTACCCTATGATAACGAGGGAACCGATCCTAGTACCATGTCATGGTGAGGGAACCGATCCTAGTAAGAGGTCCTCTTACGAAGAAGTGTAAAAACTGTTTTGCGCATAACTTCTTCGTCCGAACTCGGAATGACCTCATTCTTTTTGCGTTGGTTTCGTAATTCAATTTCCTAAAAGATTTAGGTAATTTAAATACTTTATTTTATGTTGAATATTTATGGTGTATTGCAAATTGATTTATGGGATGTTTGATTTCAGTTTTACTACCTTAATATTCGATCTCATATATTGTGAACCCTTATGGTTTGGGTGAATTTTTGATTTAGCAGGATTAAGTTCTAGCCCTAGTAGGTAGGATTTATCAAAGGATCATGAGGGGTTCTGATAGAAACAATATGTGAAAAAGTCACAATATGTTGAATCGGTTTTGGTTTAGCATAAAAACATATGTATTTCGACGGTTTTCAACTTTTGCTTGCAATTGTTAAAAACGGTTTTCAAACTTTCTCTGGTAAAGGTTGAGGTGTGTTGTTATTCTTTTTTTTATGCATAAGGATGACAATGTGGTGATATTTCGACATAAATTCTCCCTGGACGAAGATGCTATCATATTGGAGAAGCGGATGCGAAATTTGAGGTAACAATCTTGTTAGTTAATTGTTTTCATGTTTAAGAAAAGCCTGAGTTTATATTATATATATATATTTTGCTTTTGCTTAACAAAATATCGGTTCAATTGATATTTATTCCATGATGTGTGTGTGGATGTGTGTTTCAATTGGTTCCGGTTAATAAAAACTATTGTTATCTTGCTTTATTGTGTGGTATCAATTGTTTAGGCTTACAAAATTTCGGTACAATTGATGTGTGTGTGATTCAATTGGTTCCAGTTAAGAAAAACCATTGTTATATTTCTTTTGTATGGTATCAATTGTTTAGGCTTACAAAATTACGGTGCAATTGCGGTGCTTTTAATGTCTATGTTGTTTTAGTTGCTTCCGGTTAAGGTGAATAATTATGCAAGTTGATTTATTTTGGTTTCTATGAATTATTTATGGCTTAACGAAATAATTTGTGTATGGGATGAGTTGTTTAGTCCAATTCGATTCCGGATAAGAAACTAAGTTAATTCTGATCTTAGTTTGTCTTATCAAAGTGAGGTTTCTGTTATTCACATCTAATCGAATGCCTAAACAAGGAATGCAAGTTAACTAACCTAGTACTTGTCTTGTTTAAAATTGAAAGGTCTAAGTTTATGGCTAATTAGAACATGATGATAAAAATGGATTTTATCATTATTTTGGTCTTATCGAATTAAGCGGTTGTTTTTGAACAATCAGTTTAGAAAAGGGACTAGTGTGATTAGTTGTTTTTGGTTTGCTAAACTAAATTGGAAAAATTGTTTCGGGCAATTGTTTCCTTGGAAACATATCAAAATAAGACTACTTGTAGTTTCGGTTTTGATATTGGTTATCAGAACGTGATGTGTGGAACCCTCGTGCCTAACTCTACAGGTTTGCAAGTCTATTCTGAGATTTGTAAGATTCTTTTCGTGTTGTCCTTTATTTTTGCGTTTCTTTGTCATTTTTGTGACAAAAAGGGGGAGAAATATATGGAGTAAACAGGTGATGCTGGCATTGATTTTATATTAATTGGCATCGCTAGGGAAAAGAACATTGGTACTTGAATGTTTTATCTAATGAAAGAGTGAAAGCACAAACTAAGGGGGAGTAACATGTCATATAAATTGGTATAACAAAGACGTGCGGATTGAATATCTACCTATCTTCCTTAGGGGGAGTATTAACTTTGTTATTATAATGTCAACAACGGCATTTTCAAGGATTGAATGTAAGCAGTTTTACTGTGTTGTTGAATCGGGAATCAAGCGGATTGTAATGAATTCTTGTAATTTGTTTATCCATATGATGTAAGAGTTTTGTCACTAAAATTTACAAAGGGGGAGATTATTAGAGCATTGCTCGGTTGAACCCACCAAGCGTTGGTATGTCAAGTTTGGTTGTCATATTTCAGTGAGAGTCGCTTGATTATGTACTAAATTCAACTTCGTATAGGTTAGCTTGAAAGTATTAGGATATGAGACATTACAAGTATTGCGAAGTCTTGAAGATGTGAAAAAGCAAGGAGATAAAACGAAAACAATCATACTTCCACTTGAGGTTAGTGATATTTGACTTAAACTGTTTCATTCCCTAACGCATCTTTCAAGTCGTGCATATTGAAAACATAATTGCGGAGCATATTTGAACTCTAAATAGACATAGTATTAAGGAATACAATACGAGGTTTATTGCTTAACCATTAAACTTTGTAGATAAGACATCTCCATAATCATTTGAATGCTATTGTGGTTATGTATGGGTATGAGGCGAGGATTTCATCCTAGAGAACAATGTTTACATGTGTTCTAAGGAAGTAAGTTCATAAACTTGTTTGTGGACCGAAAAGAAAATTTACAGGTGTTATTGTTTTTGTTATTCATTGCAATATCTTATGAACAACCAGTATGTGTGATAGAGTATAACCGCTCACAACTTGTTATGTTCTTGGTAGAACTATTCACAAAGGCCTGACTTATGCATTGGTATAACTTTTATTAGTAAAACCGATCTTAAGTAAGCACATGTGGTATGATCGGGTTTTTTATGTCTGACAAATTAAAAAGAAAAGGGAACCAATCCTTGTAAAGGGTGCAGTACATCAATGGGAACCGATCCTTGTATGGGGTGTAGCAAGGTTTATAGCAGAAAGGGGAACCGATCCTATGGACATGTGCAACACGTTTTTAGGCAAAGGGGAACCGATCCTATGGACATGTGCAACACATATAAGTTAGATACCATATATATGTGGGGAGGCATGGGATACGAACCAATAACGAACCAAAGAAATTGTTCCAAGTACGTGACTTATTTATAAGTTGGAGGCGTGGGAATACAGAAGGAACTAGGTGAACTATAGGGTTAGTTACTTGGTCTCAACTATACGAAGTTAGTGTAATTTTGTGTAGCGAATTAATCCTGAGAGTATTCAATTCTGGACCAGGTCCCGGTGTTTTTATACATTTGCGGTTTCCTCGTTAACAAAATCTTGTTGTGTCATTTACTTTTATATTCTGCATTATAATTGTTTTATTATAATTAAAGTAAATTACACAAACGTTAATTCCTATTTACTTGATAAGCAATTCTATTGTGTTTGGTTAAGTCCGAACCTTTGTATCAAGTAAACATACTTCGTTGTTGTATTGTCTCGATCTAGTATTCATAGACGATCACACGAAGTGTGAACCGATTAGTTGTATTGTCCCGACTCAGTTCATAGACAATCAATTTCGGAGAAAAGACTTATAGGTAGGAAAAGTTTTAGCTTGAGGTATATTTGGGTACCCTCGCCTTTTCAATTACAGTGCTCGCTCCTCACCATCTGCATAAGAAACGACCGTATAAAAATCACTAAGAAAAGGATATCAGATCCCTCAACTTGATATCTACGATCACCTACCTCGAGAACACGTTGTTGGGGATAACCATATTGATACCCGTCAGCTATAGTCATCATTTGAGCAATGGAAGAAGGAGTATCAACTAGAAGACTAGACGAGGTGGCTCCCAAATATTTCTCCAAGCCTTAGCAACCTCATCAGGGGACGCCAGCTGCATTCTCTGACGGGTGAAGGCGTCGGAATTTTTCTCACCAGGCATTACGGGGGAAGGATTGGGCACGAACATTAAGCCTTTTTTCATCAGCCAATCACAGGTTGCATCATCTCCATCGTGCAACACAACTCTCTCAAAACTATCAGAAGATGCACTAGCAGAGGCCCCGTCACCAGCAGTGACCCCATGGCTAACAAAGTTTTCTTTGGCCTCAGCCCCCTTAGCAGCAAGAGCTTCGGCGTCTTCACCTTCAGAGTTTTCCTCTTCCTCATCTACCTTTCACCTTCACCCACCGCAAGAACATCCCATTCATCGTTTGGTGAGAGTATAGAAAAATATGAAGTTAACCCCGTAGTAGCATTAATATCTATTGGACCCCCAGCGAAATAAATCTTACCGAAGGAGAACTCTTGGTTAGGGACCGTCTCTTGAGGACCAATATCCTCGTTCCCTTGAGCATGAGCATGCGCGGGTTCGGTTGGAGGATTGCTCACTTCATCCTTAGAAATTAAGTTGTCGCCACCTGTCATATCACCAACATTCTCGTCACCTTCGTGACCAGGAGCCCCATCAACGTTTTCATCATCCTCGTGACCATCAGGAGAAGTATCCATACGTTCTTCATCATCGGTAACATCCTCATCGGAATTCTCTTCATCGTTCACAAGACTATTAACCTCAGGAATTTCCGTCTCCTCTTCACCAACGGTAGAAGACTGAACGGGACCAATCTTTTTCTTCTTCGAAGCCTGAGACAAACACGTAGTCAATCTTTGATTCCAGGGGAAAGTATACATAAACCACACATTCATATACGGAATCATACCTTGACAGCGGTAGCACTCTTCAAAGAAAGAACTGCGTCAGAACTCTCCTCTTCATCTACCTCAGCAATGTCAACAGCGTAATCAAAATTCTTACCAGCAAAATTTAGCTTCCAAGGACAGAAATCACCATAGCGAGACGGGGAACCATCTCGAGGCTGGCTGTCAGCAGTAGGGCACCATCCACGTAGACCAGGCGCCCAACCATGAGCCCAAGGGACGATGATCTCAAGGGGAGTAGCGTGCCACTCATAGTCATGGTCATGTTTGAGGCGATCGTTCTTCAGAAAAGGCTTCGAATTTCCAGTCTGCTCAGTACCAGGGATGTATCGAAGCTTTGAGTCGCTCACTTCACTCAAAAGACGAACCTCGCCTTGGGAAGCTGCCATCATCCAAAGACCGATGCTCTATGGCTTCCGATTCCTACCATTGACATAATCCTCGAAAGAAGCATTAAAGTTCTCAGGGGTATACCAATCCTTCTCCGCAGGATTAGGAGTATAACAGGTCATCATCGTCTCTCCATGGCTCCGAAGATAGCACTCTTTAAGCATACGAAGATAATTCCCACTCAACCGGACTATTGAACGGCAATGGGTATGAGAAGTAGAACCCCCACGGTTGGCCAAGGCATCATAGTAGAAAGAATTGTCTGATTTATACAAGGGTAACATAAGACCTGCATCGAAGGCCTCCACGGTCGTTAGTATATGGAAAGCGTCTTACTTGTAGTTCATGATCATGTCATGAGTGAGATTATCCCCTTAATTGTAGAATTTAACATCAAAGGGTTCAAGACCATGCTTCGCTTTGAAAACTTCGTGATCTACATGACTATAAGTAACCTTCTTCTTCGAAACTAGAATGCTTCGGATAACCGGGGCAATGTCAGAAGATGTGGCCTTGCCCGACGACGGTTTTCTCGGAGGAATCATATCCGAAGCTTTCCTATTGATTGAGACGTTCCTAGTTAAATCCACTTTCGGTGCAACCCCCCTTGAAGAAGGATCCTTCACCAACACGGTAGTTTGCGGAAGACCCAGGTTTCTGAGAAAGCGTCGCAACATAAGGAGCAATAGAACGAAGAGGCTGAACATGTATCGGTTCCGAACGCTGGGGATATGAATTAGGCAAGGGACAATTAACCGCATACCGCGAGCCTCTAGGAGGATCTCCTCTCTTCTGAGAAGGAACCTTCGTACTCGACGAAGATAAAGTCTTGAGGTTACGAGGATCAGGCTGAGAAGATCGAGACTTACCACCCCTCGGCGGAGATTTATCAGGACTTTTAGACGGACGGTGTTTATAAGGGCTTGATGGGGGAGTATTATAAGGCACACGAAGACGATCTGTCATACCTGCAAGGGGCACGAAGACAAAACGAAGATCAGATTGTGAGCTCAACCGAGATCAAACAAAACTATGATCATTATGACAAGAACACCTCCATATCAAGTGTTTCATCATATCAAGAGAACCAGCAACCCTAGACTTTGCGATAAAAAACTATATATACTGTCGAGTGAATTGTTTTTTATCACAAACCCTATGATCTTGACTTAAGAGGGAATATGAAGGAAAAATTACAGATACAAGAACATAACTTACTGGGAAGCAATGGCAGAAGAATCAACAAATATCCGCACGAGAAGATACAACAAAAAATTCAACCTGAATTCACAACCAAGGATGAATAACAGCAGCAGAAAAGAAAGATTCAATTCGAAAAACCCACTAATAAGAATACCATACCTTGATTAAAAGCGCTATGGGAGAACGAAGACGATTAATAAGCAACAACACTCTGAATATCTCATCTGATTTGAATGAAAGCAGCAACTGAAGAGGACAGTAGCAGCAGAAGTTAAGAGCAAGAAAACAAAAATTAATTCCACGGAGAAAGAAGACAGAGAATAAGTAATGAGGGAAGAGAATAAAAAGTTAATGTTTGGGTCTTCTCATCTATTTATAATCGCCATTAAATGAAACCGCCCCGAAAATGAGGAAGATTAAATGCAAGAAGTGGGAAACGTGCCCTAAATTCTAGAGGGAGTTAACGCGAGAAGAGGAGGAGACTGTGAAGACATTTTTTCTTCAAACTTTGACCAACTTCAAACTTGAAGAAAAGGGGCAAACTGTATACACATAATTCATCATCTGCCACGTGTCGAGGGAACAACACGTGGAAGGCACCTAAGCATGGTACATCAAGGTATGATGCCACGTCTCAACATCCAAGGGGCATCTGTCATCTACATCCATCCATCATCAGACCTATCCAACGATAGAGGATCAAGGGGTACGGAAGAATGACCTACCGCGAAGTACCGAAGAAGTTCAAGATATTTACTTTACCCCATCCCGAGGAATATCCAAGATCAAGGGTAGGGATGGATTTGGCAGACAGATGTGACAGGGGAACCAAGTAGCCGCCTGATGCGTGCAGGCTACCCCAACCACCCGCATTAAATGACACACGTATGGGATACGTGTCGAACATCCTGTGGAGAAGGAGGAGGTTCACCTTCGTTTCTGCATAATACCGTTGGGAGACGATGGATCAGAACGAATGTATCATCGAAATGGCACATTAACCTAGACGATAAAGACTATTGTACTCCAAGGACAGGACCCACAGAAGAAGCTTATATATACCCCTCTCCACTAAGAGAGAGGAGGTCGACCATTTTTTAGTTAAAGTTAGAGAGAGCTTAAGAGAGAGAAACTGTAAGAGTAAGTATGAGTTCTTTTTCTTCCCTAGCTTCGTCCCCCAATCAAAGTCATTTGACTATCTTTGTAATCTCTGAACATATAGTGCAACACCAACCTCCGTGGATGTAGGCCTTAGTGCCGAACCACGTAAATTTGCGTCTCATTTACATTCGTATTCTTTACTTTATGCATCTTTTAAGTGATCATAGGATTCCCTATGATAAGAAGAAAGGACGAGTCCTTAGGCTCGAAGCTCATCTTAATGTTTTATACGACTTTAGTCATATCACTGTCATCTCGACAGCCTTGCTATGATTGCGAACCTTGTTTGTGGACACGAAGATACCATCGTTATTTCTGTGTTCACAAATCCAACAAATTTATCCGACAACAACTCCTCTTAGTCTCGCCTGAAATTCCCGTGAATATATTCTTCCCTGTTTGATCGAAAATCTAATTATGCAGCCAATTTCGCTTCAATGGAACACCCTCACCAGCCATGTTATGCTCTAGGAAGTCTATCCAAGAAGTTTAGTGGTTGAATCTCCATGAAACGTGTTTAATTATCGAACCCTAATTCTGTTTATGTCTGCAACATTTTTCCCGCCATTTTTGAGAATTCAAATGAGGAAGAAGGTGCCCCTTAACCAACTGCAGGGGTGCGAATAGCCGTGAGGTGTAAATAACAATTAGGGTACCCCTTATCAGTGGATTACCCCTTAGTAATTGAGATGCCCCTTATCCAAACTGAGAGTCCAAGTATCCTTCAAGTGCCTTTATCAACTTTTCGAGCCGATTTCTCCACACATGTTTATTTCTCCAAAAACACCTACAAAGACATAAAATACCAAAATAAGCACAAAATCGAGTACTTGAGACTAATATTGACACATAAATGCGTCTATAAAATACCCCCAAACTTATTATTTGCTAGTCCCGAGCAAATCAAATCTACAAAATAAAATCCTAACTCATTGTCGCAGGCATCGCGATTGCATTTAGCGTATGCAACAAGCCTTTAAACCCCTAAGTGGCCTTAGTAGACGAGTTATAGTCTCGGGAGGGATTACTAGAGATATACCCACAAAACCTTTACTCCAAACCCTATCTATCTACGCATAACCTTGGAATAGAATTAAAGAATCTCCTTGGTTTGCATACTCTCATTGACTACAAGAGGAAGTACCCTGATGCGAAATTCCAATTGTTGTACACGAGTTTGCACTTAAGCATACTAAAATTCATATATAAGTGACAGATCTCTACTCAGATAGTCGAGAGATCAAGAAGATGGATATAGAGAAAAACATAGATGGTTTTTGATGTTGACTAAGGTGAACGTTGTTTCCCATGTCTGTCTGGAGGCCACTGCCAAAATGAACCTATCCTAATGGACTGAGATACTGGTCTGACTAATATCAACACAACTGGCATATACAAGGGAACCAGCGGTCGACAATCCTAATTCTAGATATTCGTCTGGCATATACAAGGGAACCAGCAGTTGATTTATTTACTGAACATTGACAACAAACTTTTTTTTATTTTTTTTTAACAACATGATTAGATCTTGCTGATCCAAGCGCATGCTTCTTGTCAGCAGATTACATGGTAATTCCCATGGATCCTGCGGTCCACGCTTGTTTAGGCGACGGAGACAGGGAGAACACACACATATTGTTATCCAAGTGTTAATTTTTTTTGAGAATTATTCTGTTTCGTCTGATTGGTCTGGTCTTTTTTTTTTAGTAACTCAATCACTCTATTTCACCCTAGCAGTGGTAACAACTCGATATGTGGGACACACCAAATCACTTAGAAACATATTTTTAAAAATAAAATAAAAATAGAAGGTGAAAGGGACTCAACGAGATATGGTGAAACTACCATGTTATTTCTAACACCTGAGCTCCGTGCTTTTATGAATAGACTCTATATAGATGTTTCCATCTACTCAGATTGGTTCCTCAACTCCTACAACCAAGATGCTTCCATCCACTTAGATTGGTTAGTGCAATCCTTAATAGGCATAAATTTCTAGGCTCTGGAGTTTAATAATGCAACTAAAAAGTTTTTCCCATACCCCCAAAATTAAATCTAACATTGTCCTCAATGTTCTAAAGATAAAATTAAAAGCATGAACAAGGAGAAACAGTTACCATTTGAAGCAAAAGAGTTAAGGAAAGATACTACCGTGTTGCATGATCATGGGTTACCTCCCAAGAAGTGCTAAGTTTAACGTCTTCATCCAGACATAAGATAGAATTAATCACCTCGAATCACATAGCGATAACCGAAACAATTGTGGATCTTCTACATCAAAAGTGTTATCAAAGATAAAAGGAAACTGCAACAAACCATGAAAGTGAATAAACATAGCGCACCCTTGCCTAGTTTCCTGTTTAAAACAACTACATCTAGTTGTGGTTCAGGTTCAGGTTTAATAAAGGGGTCTAAATAAAATATTTTCATGGGATGCACCTCCTCATAAGTAAAATCCGAAATATCATGTTGTAAAGTCTTCAAAAACTCAAATAATAATTTAGAAGCACATAATAATAACCTTAATAATTGATGATCCTCATAGTCAATCATATTTGATTCACAAAATCGACCATAATAAAAGTGGTGGTCATTCTTAAGCAAATGTGTCGTTTCTATTTTCCTAAAGTATTTAGGTTTAGTCTCAGAACTTAATAACTGACACATTTGAAACTTATACGTTCCCACATTTGGAAGAAAAGTATTTGGTGGGAAAAAAAATCAATTTGGGTATCATAGCCTGGGTCAATCACATCAACCAGAGGATGGGTTTCTAACAACTGGACTTCTTCATGGACATCATTAGGTTCGGAAAAACGTGTCTGAAGGTGATCTTTCAAAATGGTTGAGGGACATATGTCAAGTCCCAAGTAAGGGATCTCTGTAAGATCTAAAGGTAAGTCACATGGACAATGATAAGTAGAGTTTTGGGTGTCTCTAGATAGACTAGCTACATTTTCCCTAATTTCTAGATCATCAGAATCCTGAAAATGGTCAATTGCTTCTTGTAGGTTATACTCAGGTGATGAATCCTCACACATATTTAAAAGCTCTACGAGTTCATCTTTTTTGTCTAAGACTATTATTTCTAAATCGCTAGACTCTAAAATAGTATTCTCGGAAAAATTCGTTCCTCTAAACCATCATTGGCTTTGTAATCAAAAGGAAATACTACATCATCTAAGGAAATGTTAAATTTAGTCAAATCCTCATCCTTTTGAATAGGTGAATAATCATTAAAATTATTTGGATTTGATCTAGAAGTAACATTATCATTATGAAGCTCAATTGGAGTAGCAAATTCCTGATCACCGTGTCTACGTATTTCAAATTCTTCATCAACACTATCCTCATCATCGTTAGTACTATCTCATCATCATAATAATATGAAGATGGTCGAAACTTATCTAAAGTATTGCTTCCAATTCTAACCTCGTCATCTTGATTATGTAAATAAAAAATTTCCTCATTTTCAAGGGTGATTTTTGAAGCAATGTATTGGCAATTCAGTGTAGTTCGAGCAATTCTTTCTTCCGTCTCTAACTCAAGCCTACGTGTTGACTCAGCAAACTTACGTGTTGACTCAGTTAACTTACATGTCGACTCAGCTAACTTCCTGAGTTATCCTCTAAATAAGGTTCACTCATTGTTGCAGTTCTTTCGTCCATAACTAAGTCATTTGTGTCCGCTTAATTATGTGTTGACTCAAGTAACTTACGTGTTGACTCGGGTATCTTACGTGCCTCTTATAGAGGAGAAGTATAAGAATCTTGCTCTTATGACCGGTATGCATGTGGATAGTAAGTAGGCTCACCATGGTATGACCCATATCCTTCAAAAGGATGGCGTTCCCAACCACTATTCACACTATGGTCATAATAAGGAAAATGTCCATGTTGCTCAGTCGAATAACCATTGTATTGGCTATTATAATACAAGTTCGACATTCTATTGTGCACGTGCAAATGCAAGGTTGACTAAAATGGTAGGCTCAGGTTACCTACAGCAAAATATACCCAAAGGTACGAGGCTGAGGTTTGTGGACTTTCAGCTGGTAACTCCCATAAGGCCCAAGGCACAGGTTCAGCTTACTAATCCACGAGTTTTCCTAATAAACTCGGTAGTCTGAAGATGCAATTGGTGTGTGCACGTTTTTTTTTTCTTAATAAATAAAATACTAAAAAAAATAAACAAACAATATATACAAGTCCAAAAATAAAGAAAATAAAAACTAACAAAAATAAAATAAGTTTTGGATTTTCTATACTTTATTAGGCAAGTCCAACTTTCCACTTTTAGCTTCACGCAAAACCTGCACACCAAAAACAAAAATACCCAAAGTAAAATCTAACAGAATAAATACAATAAAATAAACCTAAAAAAAAAAATTCTAAGACCTAACCTAAAAACAAGTCTGCGTCGGCGGCGCCAAAAATTGATGTGATTTTGAAAGTGTTGTAGAAAGTGGTAGTAAAAGTTCGTTCAACTCGGGCTTGTAAAGGTTTGATTTAAGAAAACACTAAAAACAAAGAAAATACATTCACAAGATTGTCACAATGTCGAGAGGTACTGAGACTCAGGATTCCACCACAAACTTATTCATGCGATTCATATATTTATTCCAAATAATCATAGCTCAAATAATATTGACTCTAATTATTTGCCAAGGTAGATTTTTAAAAGATTGACTGTAAATCACTAGCATGACGCATCAAAAGTACTTAGACCAAGCATACATCATCATACGAAATCACAATCAATTAAGAAAAATCATAAAACGATTGATAATAGTGCAAGTAGTCATAACAGAATTAAATATAATTACCACATGCATGAAATATGGATTCCTCCGTCGTCCCAGTGTTTGGGTTTAGCTCATGAAGTTAAACACTTGCTCAAAAAATAATCCATAGCTCAAATAGATGTTTTATTGAAGAAAATCTAATAGATAGAAATTCGCAACGCTGTGAGACGTCATCGTTACAATTGGGTGGCTGTTACAAAGAACGACTATTATGCTATAAACTGTGATATATTCTTCGTGTTCTTCTTCCATGCGGCAGCAAAATACTCCTCTGCAACTCTGATTTCTTAGCCTCTGCTACCTCCGTTTCTTACCCCAAACTCCCGAACATCCCTTCTAAGACTCGTATCACCCTTTTATACACTCACAGGTCCGGTATGTCCTAAGTAAACCCCAAAAGTCCGGAGATATTTCTTTCTCCTTTTCCTCTCACGGGATATTTTATTTCCCTTCTTTTCTTACGCAGCTTCACACAAGATAATTAGAATTCAATCAGCAAAGATATGATGCTCAATTCTACACGTAACTTCTGCTTTTAGAACCCAATATTCCGATATACTCGGTATCCCTGTTTAACCGAGATATTCATGGAAACTTCCTTATTTCTTCGATTTCAAGACATCTAACAACCCTGTTTAGTCAAAGCGGATCATTCCCAATACATATCCAATATAAATTTCCTTACTTTACGTAACTAATTCCATTGACAACCCTGTTTAATCGAGACAGGTTCATTCCGGTCCAATCCAAAAAATTTATCCGACAACAACTCCTCTTAGTCTTTCCTGACATTCCCATGAATAAATTCTTCCCTGTTTGATCGAAAATCTAATTATGCAGCCAATTTCGCTTCAATGGAACACCCTCACCAGCCCTGCTATGCTCTAGGAAGTCTATCCAAGAAGTTTAAGTGGTTGAATCTCCATGAAACGTGTTTAATTCTCGAACCCTAATTTTGTTTATGTCTGCAACATTTTCCCCACCATTTTTGAGAATTCAAATGAAGAAGAAGGTGCCCTTAACCAAATGAAACGGTGTGAATATCCGTGAGGTGTAAATAGCAATTAGGGTACCCCTTATCAATGGAGTACCCCTTAGTAATTGAGATGCCCCTTATCCAAACTGAGAGTCCAAGTATCCTTCAAGTGCCTTTATCAACTTTTCGAGCCGATTTCTCCACACATGTTTATTTCTCCAAAAACACCTACAAAGACATAAAATACCAAAATAAGCACAAAATCGAGTACCAACATTACAGAGAATTGAGACTAATATAGACACATAAATGCGTCTATCTGTGGTTATGATAACCCAAGAAACTTCAGTAGTAAACCACACTTCTTGTCTTTGTCGAATTTAAATTGAATCTTAAAAGGGAAACCACATTTCTTTGTATGATGAAATCCTTTCTTTTTTGTGGTCGTTGGTTGATATTCAAAACCCTTTCTTTGATGACTCTTGTACTTTCCACTAGACTCAAAAACCATTTGAAATCTGACGGGTCTAACTTGATTATTCTTGATTATTATGCACATTTTTTTCAACTCTTGTTCTCGAGCCTACTTATATGCATCGTCTATATATTCCCATTCAAAGTTGTTGGCATAGTAATCACTTGTATCGTCAGACAACTCTTGATTTGTTGTGGGTTGAACTTCCATTTGTTCAGGTATAAGCTCGATCTATAATAATGAAAACATATCACATGATTAGTTGAAGAAACATATGAAGAGTACACCTATGGATAGATAGACTACTACCAAGTCCTAAACATAGGAAACCCTGAGTTTACATATGGTTAAGATATCTAACCTTAATGGTTCTCTATGGTGGGATTCCCAGCCGTATGCATTAATTACGATTAGGATGCATTAATTACGATTAGGATGCATTACGTGTTTTGATATGAATTTTCTTATGGACGGAATATCTATCCGATGAATTAAATATCATTTAATATTCCCGTGCATCTACATTTAATTGGTTTTGCATGAACACGACCTGGAAGTAGAACATATTTCACGGATATTGGTTCTTAAATTTAAACAGTAGATTAGTGCTTATAGTTAGGAATTCATGATTTCTCGTCCGTAGACTTGGTATACGGTTGGGATATCATGATTTCCCAGCCGCACGGCGGCTTACCCTTGAAAATTTTGTTTTTTATAGTACAAAACGATCTAATTTTTTATGTACTTCAAGCGATTTTAAGTAATAAAATTGTAATCGAAGTTAAGTTAGACGGTGTACCTAATCATCATGAGCATTTGTTTCTTTGTACTTTTCGCCTGGTCCTCCAAAATCATAATAAGATTCATAAATAGCTTGAGTTTGGGTAAAAACTTCAACATTATCTAACAAATCGGCCATAATGGAATCGTTGTTAGGTTATGAATATCTTGTATGACTTGAAGGATGAGGAATCACTTACCTCATAATTATTATTTTAATCACTCATTTGGACCGAGAAAATCCAAATTTTAGGGGTTTGAAAAAATAAATCATTCTCCTTATTATATTTCTCCCTCTAAAAATAAAAAGTAAATAAATTCATTTTGATTTTTAAATACTAACTTTAAACTAATTTATTAATCTAATATAATCATTAATCTTAATTAGTTTAGTTAATTAATTTTATTATCTCTAAGAAAAATGGGAAAGACGAGGAGATTTTATTAACTTAAAGAGACACAATACATTGTTTTTCCCTTATAAGGGAAATTAACCTTAGAAATTCATTACCACACCATGACTATTTTTTATAGAAAAGATAAGGATATATTTTCTAAAAAGAATATTTACTGTATGTACAAATCCAGGTCCGTGAACCTAGTAAAAACCAAAAACATGAAACAGCAGAAAACTACATGTTTAACATTGTTTCCAGTTGAAACAAAATGTGGTTCAAAGAGTAAGAACCGAAAGTCTTCAGTTTATGAGACCACATATGAATTATTTTCTTAATTACCTTTTTGACCTCCTCCTTAGTTTTAGGTATTCACCCATGTTTTCTATCGTTTCTTTCCTTCCATGTTTCCCATATGAAAACAAATGGAATTAACTTCCAAAGCTCTTTCCTGACATCATGGAAACTGATGGAGTCCCGGTTTTGAATAGACTCGCAAAATAAAAAGGCATCACCCAAGTTATCCTGCATGAGTTGATGAAAAAACCCAAATATTTGACACCCATGAATAACGAATGAAGAGATGATGTAGAGTTTCTGGATCCCTATTACAAAAAAGACAAATATTAGTATTATCTTGCACCCCTCTATGCTCCAACATGACTCTGGTAGGGATTGAGTTATGAAGTCCTTCCCAAAACAAAAATATAACCTTCATAGGAACATGCTTCACGTCCATCAGACCAGCAAACTCCCATGAAACATCTTCTTTACATAACAGATCATAAATCTTCTTAGAGCAAGGGATATGGAGTGGTTGTTATAAACACTCATTCACTGCCAAATTAAGTGAGGGACTGAGTGAAAGAGTGTGTTTCCAACCATGGGATAGGCTAAAATATACAATAAGAGGCACATGATTAGCCGCTTGGAGAGAAAATTCCTTGAAGAAGTTGATCATCAGCCTCTTGAGGGAGAAAAAAATCACCCAAACGGTTGATTATGTGCCTCCCCAATATGATTTTAGTTATTTTAATATATTTGTTTTTGTTTTTTTTATCTCCAGGAGGCAGAAGATCATCCTCCTAGGACAAGTTCTTCTCCAGAAGGCAGAAGATTAGCCTCCTAGCTCAAGTTTTTCTCAAGAGGTAGAAGATCAACCTCCTAATGAAGACTGTTGACCACTCATTATTTTGAATGAGTATGTGAGAGATTTTTGATGAATGAGTGGGTGTTATCACTCCATAGCAGCACCTAATTTGATCAAATATAGTGAAACTCATACATATTGAATGAGAAACCTCACTCCATAGCCCTTGTACTTAGAGGAGAAATCACCATCTAAAAAATATTCTTCATTATCTTGTAAGACTATCTAATTCAGATCATCTCTTAACTCTAGGAAATAAATTCTCACTGCAGGATTTAAAACTATGCTAAAAGATAAAGTCAAGCATTTCCCGTTGTATCTTCCACAATACACTGCTTCTGAAGAATTATCCTAAATAAACTTGGATATTTACTCTTAAAATTTGATTTGGGAAACCACCAATCATGCCTGAATCTAGTTTCCATTCCACCTGTAACCTTTATCCCCGCAAACTATTGAAGTTCATCTCTAGTTTTCAGAATCATATGCCACGTACTCCTCCAAATAGTACACTTATTCTTAGCTGGGACTAAAAATTTTGAATCAATTTTGCGTTTTTCATCCGTAATCTTCCTCCATAAAATCTGTTTTTCTTTAGAATATCTCCATAACCATTTAGCCATTAAATATTTATTTACAAGTCTCAATCTTATTATGCCCAAACCTCCATACTCTTTTGGTTTGCTCACTTATTTCAAGAATCCCGACTCATCTTATGGTCATTATCAGTGGCGCTCCACAAGAACTTCCTCATAATAGTAGTAAGTTTTTTCTCCACAGAAGCAGGAAAAAAAGGTGCAGAAAAATAATAAGTAGGAATACTTTGAAAAGCATATTCAATCAGTGCCAACCTGCCAACTTTGTTGAGATTTTTGTTCTTCCACACCACAAGCCTCTTTTGCATCCTATCAATCACCACATCCCAAATTGCAATACTTCTATGAGAAGCACCAACTGGTAGGGGTGTAAATAATACCCGAAAATACTCGGCCTGCCTGTACCCTCCTGAGCCTGCCTATACCCTAAGTAGTCCAAAGCCTGTTACGGCCCGTCGCGGGCCGCCTGGGATGGATTAATTTATTGGGCGGTCTCGGGATTTGCAATTAATTATGATGCCCGGCCTGATATCCGTCCTGATGCTCGGCCTGAAATCCTTCTTTATGCCATCAATCATTTAATATCCTCTTAAAAAGACTTAAAAGTTACCATTTTATAATTGTCAATTGTGCATCTTGAAAAATAAAATATATAGTTGTTTTTACTTATAATTAACATTTTCAAAACATTAATGGTAGTATATTTTCTTATTTAGAAAGTTTATTGTACTCTAATTAATTATTTGTTATAGGCATTGTAATTCAAATATAAAAAAGTACCATCACTTATGATATGCAATGTTAGAAAGAAAATATATTATATTAAAAATAAATAAATTTAATACCATCCATTTGAAAATTTAAACTTTTTTAGCAAAAAATATTTTCAAAATAGTGGCATGTCCGTCCCGATCTGGCATGCCCGTATAAAAATCAGGCTTTGGGTAGCAAAAGTTATCTACTTTTACCCGGTCTGCCCGGCCTGAATATTTTTATGGGATCGCGAATATTATGCCTGGCTTGCCCGAATTTACACCCGTACCAACTGGTTACCCCAAATAAGTAATGGGCGGGTCTGCAGTTTTACATCCCATCTTTAAAGCTAACTCCTCCACTAAGTTATCCTCTCCAATACTAGTAATTGTGCTTTTCTCAAGGTTCAACTTTAGACATGTTAACACCTCAAAAATAACCAGAATGACAAGCAATCTTCTTGTCTCTTCTTTAGGAGTATTAAGGAAAATGATAGTATCATCAACAAATTGCAGATGAGATGTCACCGTTCCACCCTCCACAACCTAAAACCCACCAATTATACCATCTTGAGCAGCATCCTCTAAGAGTTTAGCTAGAATATCCACCACTAGGATAAAAAAAGGAAAGGAGAAAAGGGGTCTCCCTGTCTAACACCTTCATAGGGCTCAATCCTATCCGAAGAAACACCATTAACCAAAATCGAGAATTGAGCATAAGTAACACACCAGTGAAGTCACTGAACCCACTTATCACTAAATCCATGTTTCTTGCAATTAATAAAAAGAGAATTCCAGTTCACATTATCAAAGGCTTTTCCCATATCAACCTTACAAAGAATACCATGTTTTTTTTTCTGCTTCAAACCTACTATAAATGCATTCATTTTCAATTAAAATACCATCAAAATTCTGTTTATCCTTTAGAAAAGCACCTTGAGAGTGTGACACTAACTTAGGCATAACAACTTTTAACATTTTTTCCAATACTTTAGAAATAATCTTGTAGATACAACTAATCAAACTAATTGGTCTGAAGTTTTTGGCAGTAAAAGAATCCCCATTCTTTGGAATGAGCTTGACAAAAGAAACATTTAACATCCAGTCTGCAAGTCCTTTCTCAAAAAATTCATGTAAATCAAGCATCACATCATCCTTTACAATATGCGAAGAAAGTTTATAAAAATCCATTGTATACCCATCTGGACCTGGATATTTGTTAGCTCCAAAGTTCTTAATGATATTATGCACCTTCTCCTCATCAAAAGGTCTCTTAAGCCAAGTATTCTGAGTGGAGTCAATCTAAGTAAAATTTTAAGTTATCAAAACTTGGGATAACAGAATGAGTAGAAGTGAAAGGCCTGAATAATATATCTGTAGATCATCTTTTATCATATCCTGATTAAAAATATCTACCCCATCCACCTCCAACTTTGTAATACTGCATCTCTTGTTCTTTGCATTTGTCATTCTATAAAAAAAATCCCGTGTTTTTATCACCTTCTACAAAACATTGAAATTTAACCCTTTGATAAGTCACTCTGGCTCTATCAACGTTAATAACATTCAATTTCGTTTCATCATTAGCTCTCTCCAAGAACTCTTCCTCGTAAAGAGCCCCTATCTCCTCCTGCAGATTGAGTCTCTTAATATTAGAATACACGCTCTCTTTCTTCTTCTTCAAATCACCAAATGTAATTTTGCTCCACGCATCTCCTGTTCTTTGTATTTTCCATTCTATGAAAAAATCTTATGTTTTTATCACCTTATACAAAACCTTGAACTATAGCCCTTTGATAAGCCATTCTGGCTCTATCAACGTTAATAACATTCAACTTCGTTTCATCATTAGGTCTCTCCAACAACTCTACCTCATAAAAGAGTCCCCATCTCCTCATGCATATTGAGTCTCTTAATATTAGAATACCTACTCTCTTCCTTCTTCTTCAAATCACCAAATATAACTATGCTCCACTTCTTCAAGAAAAACTTCAAGTTTTGTAACTTTATGAATAAGACATAACTAGGAATACTCTTAAATTATAACTCTCTCTACCAGATTTCAATATTAGTAACAAAATCCATATGCTTAATCCAATGGTTCTCAATCTTAAAGGATGGTCTAATCATTTGAAAATACGAGGGTGCCCAAATATACATCAATCTAAAACTTTTCGACCTATAAATCCTTTCTCCGAAAGTAATTTTCTATGGACTGAGTCGAGACAGTACAACTAATCGGTTCACACTTTGTGTGATCGTCTATGGATATGTAATCGAGACAATACGACAACAAGATAACTTGTGTGACTGACTATGGATATACGATCGAGACAATACAACAACGAAGTATGTTTACTTGATAAAAGGTTCAGACTTAACTGTTAGAGCATTGCTCGGTCGAACTCGCATGCGTTGCTATCTCAAGCATGTTTGTCAATGTTAGTGATCAAAACTATAAGTCTTGATTTCTAGTCTATTTATATATATCTCGGACTAGGATATAGATAGTAGTTGAGCTTAAATCTCTCGCGTTCATCTCTTGAAGACGAAGAACTACTAAGGGGAGCTTGTGGAACTTCTTCGATAAAAGGTATGTGGAGACTTGAACTGATCTATCACTTGGAAAGTCTATTTCTACTATATCCTATATTGAGACGTAAGTCGTGTTACGATATAGTTTTCTCTATACACATTTGAGATTTCGAGTTGAGTATATCTCGCTTACATATTTCTCAAAATATGTGTTGGTAAGCTTTCGCTTCGACCAAGTTCATCTTATATCATGAGAAAATTCTCGAGTAACATCTTACATAGTTTGTGTGATACAATCATTTGATGTAGGCTTGGAATGTTTCGATAATGATTATTTCAATATCTTGAAAATTGCTTTGATGCTAATAGTGTGTGAAAACGGCTATCGTCATTATAGAAGAATATCTCAATGATTGAAATAAAGAGTTGATGATAACCATCTTTGGATATAAGAATATATATTGGGTTCGCACATTAGTGTATAAATCCATAAACCGGGAACCAATAGTATGCATATGTGTGTATACAAAATTGGTGAAGGAGACAAGATAAGTATGTGTACCCGTACACATACTGGCGGAAGTTTTCGAACCGAAAATATCTACTGAGTTTGGGAATTACAAACTCCTAAACTAGTCACCTTAAGTATGCGTACCCGTATGCTTACTGGAGGAAGTTTTCGGACCGAAAATTTCTGCTGAGTTTGGAAACTTAACAAACTCAAAATCCGGTCGCTTAAGTACGCATACCCGAACGCATACTTAAGCTGGTTACTTTGTCAAATCGGTCAGTTCATGAACTTAAACATTTAAATCATAAGGAATGCAATTTTTGCAAACCGTGGCCATAATGTTCATGATTGATTCAAGTGACTCAAACCGATTTAGTATCGATTGTGTTTTCTATACAATTTAATAACTCTTTAACTAGTTTCATTTGAGTCATTTGAACTAGTTATGGTTAATATGAATAAAGTTGATATGAGAGTAATCATATGGCTAACCTTGGTTAACTATTTGTGAACCAACCTGGTGTACACGTTTAGGTACAATTACATAAACCTAAATGAGGGTACATTTCATTTGTGTGTAACAAACTAAGTTCGATCTAACGGTAGAAAGATATTAGCTTGGTTGAATCAGGTTTTTCATCTAACGGTGAATATTGAATGCTTTTTTACCAAAGTAACTTGGATTGCAAACCCTGATTTGAAAACTATATAAAGGAGAACTCTAACAACTTGGAAACCTACTCCCACACCTCTTGTGTGTTACTAGTTGCATAACTAGATTCGATTCTCCTTTAACCTTAGGTTTCTTATCGAGGCCCCGTAGGTTAACGACTTGAAGACTTCATTGGGATTGTGAAGCCAGACCCAACTATTATCTTTGTAGTTGTGTGATCTGATCTTGCTATTTCTATTATGTTGAGTGCAACTGAAATAATTGGCTCGAGATTTTATATCTCCGATAGGCAAGATATAAAAGTAATCACAACCAACTTCGTCTCTTCGTTTGTGATTCCACAATAACTTGTTCACTAGTCGATTAAGTTTATTATGAGGTGATTGATAATTCTAGGTTGTTATTCGGGAATATAAGTCCGGGTTATCAATTGGTTCCTGTTCACCTTGATTTATCAAAAGACAAAACAAAACTCTTGGGTATTTCTGTGGGAGACAAATTTATTCAATCTTATAGACTTTTCTGTGTGAGATAGATTTGTCTATCAAGTCTTCGACTTTGCGTCGTAGCAACTCTTGGTTGTGGGTGAGATCAACTAAGGGAATCAAGCGTGTAGTGTTCTGATGGGAGCAGAGAAGTAAAGAGCGCAACTGTACCTTGAATCAGTGTGAGATTGATTAAGGTTCAACTACAGTCCAGTCCGAAGTTAATTGGTAGTAGGCTAGTGTCTGTAGCGGCTTATTACAGTATGGTCCTTCAATCTGGACTAGGTCTCGGGGTTTTTCTACATTTGTGGTTTCCTCGTTAACAAAATTATGGTGTCTGTGTTATTTATTTTCCGCATTATATTTTGTTAGATAACTGAAATATCACAGGTGGTGTGTTAAGATCAATCAATTAGAATATCAAACCTTGCCTTGTTGATTTACATTGATTGACACTTGAAGATTAATCTTTGGTATCGTTCAATTTACTTCTCTAATTCAATCGGGCTCGCAGACTTCTATTTGATGATTGCGGATTGATTTAAGAGTTAGAGATATTAAACTCTTTAATATACTTTATTCTAGATTGAGTCTGACTGTCTAGTTGATTCTCTAGAAAGTATATTGGAGTAAGTCTTCTCAGATTTCCAAACGAATCGATGGGTGTGGTTGTTAGACCCCCGTATTTTCATTTGGTATCAGAGCAAGCAAAGACATTAAAGACCTAATAAGTCTGTGTTTGTAGCGATATGATATGGACAAATATGTTATCTCTATAAACGTACCACCAGTCTTCGATGGCTCTAATTACTTGTGGTGGAAAATTGCTATGTGTGCCTCTCTTCAAGCGCGTGATTTTCAATCATGGGTTTATGTAGTTAATGGATATGATGCTCCCGTTGTGGCAGTAGGGAATGCAACTGTTCCAAAGAACACTGGTGAATACAATGCTGCCGAGATAGTTGCTGCAAAGCAAAACTTTGACGGTTTGAATGCCTTCATAAATGCCATTACCCCAGATCTTCAGCACCATGTGACTTTGTGCGCTCGTTCTAAAGATGCATGGGATATCTTAGAAACCGTATTCAAAAGAAATACCAGTGAGAAGGAAGCTAGGCTTCAAAACCTTAATTCCGATTGGGAAAACCTTCGCATGGCAGATGAAGATTCATTTGATGAGTTTAATCACAAAGTGTTTGAAATTGTTAATGCATCTTTTGCATTGGGTAAGACTATTCCTGAAAAGGACATTGTGATGAAAATTCTCAGATCGCTGCCATCTAGATACGATTCTAAGAAGCATGCCATAGTTGAAGGAAATGACCTTGATGCTCTTTCTAGAAATTCGCTGGTTGGAAAGCTAAAGATATTTGATCATGAGCATACATCCAAAATTGGAAAGGATGTTGCCTTCAAAGCACAAAAGAACACTAAATTACTATAAAAGTAAAAGTGTTTATGTTTCCGAGGATGATATTTCTGAAGCTGATTCATTAGATGAAGATCTTGACAAATCAGTCTCTATGACAAGACAGTTTATGGATCTTCTATTGAAGAGAAGTAAACGGTTTTCCAGAGACAAACCTAGTTCGTCAGTTAAACCTCACAATCGCATTCCTCCTAAAAACAGGGATGCTGACGAGGCTGGTGACGAGGATATGCCACAGTGCTTTAAGTGTAAAGGTTTTGGTCATTTTACAAATGAGTGTCCGAACCGTAGAAAATACACTGGAAACAAAGGTCTTGCTGCAACTATTAATGAAATGTCTGATCACTATGATTCCAATGAATACGAAAAATCGAGTGTTGCACTTCTTTGTGAAGATATTGATTTTGATAATTGTAGCAATACATATATCAATCTTGATATTCTTCCAGAAGAAGACTCAACTAATATGGAAGAAAAAATTAACCCTCCTGTCGAAACTCTATGTTTGATTTTTCAGGTTCCAGTTTGTGCCTAGCAGCCTGCACATCTCAGACGTCTGAATCAACTTATCCAGTGACATGTTCTTATTGTTCACTCAAGGGTCATGGACTTTCAAAGCGTTTCAAGTACAAACACAAGATGATACATGTCAAGAGACTTCAAATAAGAGAAAATCTCTTAGCAAACAAGCTCAAACTTGTTCAAAAAACCGCTAAGGTGTATAAGACATTATCCTCTTCAAAGAAGTTGGTTTCCATAGATAGGTAAAGATCATTAGAGAAAAGAGTATGGTCTAAACTATTTGGTAGACATGGTTCTATGAATTCCTTTCAAACAGGGGATAGTGGACAAATTGTTGTTCACCACAGCACAACTTGATTGTGTTGTTTTAGTGCATCTTGTCTCATATGCCTGATCAAAAAGAGACAAGATTGTGCACCTCAGGCTTAAAACAAACAAACACTTTTTGTTTTGGTTTTTTTAGATTTGTTGTATGATTTAAAATTCTTTCATACCTAATTGATATTGGAAGGAACCTTCCTGTTTATCAAAATAGGGTTATTCTCGACAATTCTACTCTCTCTAGGGTTGTGAATTGTGCGTTCATGAACCTGTGCTGTTTAAGGTTCCGTGACCCTACATCCTTTTTCCTTCTCTGAAACTTTTTTCATCTTAAGACTGCCTATCGAGTTTAAATTGTGATTTCCTCTCACCAACCCATACACGTATGGAGACTCCAAGCATCATGTGTCCTGGTGGAAAAGATGTTAATATGATTGTTAAGCCATCAATCATGAAGGAAAAAGAAAAATCTCCGTTACCTCCAACTTTTAAGAGAAAAAGAAAGAACGTGAGGAAGCCAAGAGATGTTCCTTCAAATTCTCAGAAGTTTTCTGATGTTCTTGAAGAGTTGAAGAAAGCAAGGAAGGAGATTCAGCAAATAAAGGCTTTTGTTATGAGAACTCTCGAAATTCAGAAGGCTCTAATTCGACATCATCAGCCTAGAAGGTTTTTTGGAATTGACTACTTTTTCCATGAACCTTATGTTCCCATGGTTTTTGACAACAAGGAGTTCGGGGACGATAAAGAATTCTTCAACGGTCTCAATGTCTAGTAAATTTTCTCTTTATGTTTTTGGAAGAATAACGAGGGTTTGGAATAGCCATTATTGTGAGTACACATATCTATGTCCAACGATTTTCATTTTCAATGTTTTTATATTTACTTATTTAAATTCTAAGTTTTTGGAAGATGATTTTTGCAATTTTAATCTTTATGATTTTATATATTGCGAACTGTTATGGGATATGTTGTTTATGTCCGTGAACCTGTGACTGTCCCATACTTGTTCAAAAGTTATCTCTGTTATGTCGGTATGAATGTATTGGTAACTCCTTGATGAATTTTAGGGGTTATCTTGTATCTTTGTTAACTCCTTGATGAATGCATTTAGATTCGGATTTATGATTGCATCTAAATAAGTTGGTATGGTATTCTCTTTTAGTCATGAAGTATCTCCATGGAAATTTCGTAAGGATCCCACTAGTTTTCATACCTTTTCCAATTTATATTGACAAAAAGGGGGAGAATTAATGTGTAGTGTGATACTACAAATACATATGGTTTACGGATCATTATGTAAGGGGGAGCGGTTTTCATGTTGAGATAAAGTATTGACTAAGGGAGAGTGATGAATATCACCGTAGTATTGTTGTCAAAGTTGTGATACAATTGGACTTTGATGTTGTGTAATAATACTATGACACTGTATAACAATGATTGAGAGCATTTTGTTTTCTCATTGTTATAGCTACGGATCTTCAACAACTATGATACTGAATTACAACCTTTAGGATCATGGAGTACTTGGAACTGACAACGATTTCGAGTCGCGTTGAAGATTCCAAGGAGATCAAGCATGTGGATGGGAAGCTAAAATTTTTATCTATTTTGTAATCCATATATATTGATAGTTTTGTCACTAAAATTGACAAAAGGGGAGATTGTTCGAGCATTTCTCGGTCTAACTCGCATGCGTTGCTATCTCAAGCATGTTTGTCAATGTTAGTGATCAAAACTATAAGTCTTGATTCCTAGCCTATTTATAGATGTCTCAGACTAGGATATAGATAGTGTGGTTGAGCTTAGATCTCTCGGCGTTCATCTCTTGAAGAAGAAGAAGAACTACTAAGGGGAGCTTGTGGAACTTCTTCGACAAAAGGTATGTGGAGACTTGAACTCATCTATCACTTGGAAAGTCTATTTCTACTATCTCCTATATTGAGACATAAGTCGTGTTACGATATAGTTTTCCCTATACACATTTGAGATTTCGAGCTGAGTATATCTCCCTTACATATTTCTCGAAATATGTGTTGGTAAGATTTCGTTTCGACCAAGTTCATCTTATATCATGAGAAAATTTCCAAGTAACATCTTACATGGTTTGTGTGATACAATCATTTGATATAGGCTTGGAATATTTCGATAATGATTATTTCAATATCTTGAAATTTTCTTTGATGTTAATAGTGTGTGAAAATGGCTATTGTTGTTATAGAAGAATGTTTCAATGATTGAAATAAAGAGTTGATGATGTACCCATCTTTGGGTATAAGCATATATACTGTGTTCGCACATTAGTGTATAAATCCATAAACCGGGAACCCAGAGTATGCATATGTGTGTATACGAAATTGGTGAAGGAGACAAGATAAGTATGCTACCCGTACGCATACTGGCGGAAGTTTTCGAACCAGGTTTTTCATCTAACGATGAATATTGAATGCTTTGTTACCAAGGTAACTTGGATTGCAAACCCTGATTTGAAAATTATATAAAGGAGAACTCTAGCAACTTGGAAACCTAATACTCACACCTATTGTGTGTTACTAGTTGCATAACTAGATTAGATTCTCCTTTAACCTTAGGTTTCTTCTCGAGACCCTGTAGGTTAACGACTTGAAGACTTCATTGGAATTGTGAAGCCAGAACCAACTATTATCTTTGTAGTTGTGTGATCTGATCTTGTTGTTTCTATCGTGTTGAGTACAATTGAAATAATTGGCTCGAGATGTTATATCTCCGATAGGCAAGATAGAAAAGTAATCACAAACAAACTTCGTCTCTTCGTTTGTGATTCCACAATAACTTGTTCACTAGTCGATTAAGTTTATTATGAGGTGATTGATAATTCTAGGTTGTTATTCGGGAATATAAGTCCGGGTTATCAATTGGTTCCTGTTCACCTTGATTTATAAAAAGACGGAACAAAAACTCTTGGGTATTTCTGTCGGAGACAGATTTATTCAATCCTATAGACTTTTCTGTGTGAGACAGATTTGTCTATCAAGTCTTCGAATTTGGGTCATAGTAACTCTTGGTTGTGGGTGAGATCAACTAAGGGAATCAAGTGCATAGTATTCTGCTGGGATCAGAGATGTAAGGAGGGCAACTGTACCTTGATTCAGTGTGAGATTGATTAGGGTTCAACTACTGTCCAGTCCGAAGTTAATTGGTAGTAGGATAGTGTCTGTAGCGGCTTAATACAGTGTGGTGTTCAATCTGGACTAGGTCCCGGGGTTTTTATGCATTTGTGATTCCCTCGTTAACAAAATTTTGGTCTCTGTGTTATTTATTTTACGCATTATATTTTGTTATATAATTGAAATGTCACAGGTTGTGCGTTAAGATCAATCAATTAGAATATCCAACCTTGGCTTGTTGATTTACATTGATTGACACTTGAACATTGGTCTTTGGTACCGTTCAAGTTACTCCTCTTATTCTAGATATTAAGAGTTAGAGATATTAAACTCTTTGATATACTTTATTCTAGATTGAGTCTGACTGTCTAGTTGATTCTCTAGAAAGTGTATTGGAGTAAGTCCTCTCATATTGCCAAACAAATTGTTGGGTGTGGTTGTTAGACCCCCGCATTTTCATTAACCAAACACAATAGGATTACTATCAAGTAAATAAGAATTAGCATTTGTGTATTTTACTTCTAATTATAATAAAACAATTATAATTACGGAAATAGAAAAGTAAAAGACACAACAAGATTCTTTTAACGAGGAAACCGCAAATGCATAAAAACCCCGAGACCTTGTCCAGAATTGAATACTCTCAGGATTAAGCCGCTATACAAAATCTAAACCAACTTTCTATAGTTGAGACCAAGCAACTAAACCTATAGTTCACCCAGTTCCGTTTGTATCCTTGCGCCTCCAACTTGCAATAAGTCACGCACTTGGAACAATTCCTTTGGTTCGTATTCCAAACAGTAAAGGAACAACAAATCTGTTCGGTACCAATTATTTTCAACCAAGTGATATGAGTTTGACAAAAGGCTCTTCCGTTTATCCCAATAAACTCCTTTTTCAGCTGGTCCTTAGATCTATCCAATAACAATTACCAAAGTAATTGTCAAGATTTTGCAATCAATACTTTTAACCACAAAGAATTGTATTGATGCCAATCTACTCAACTAATCAATCCAATCTATCACAAAGATAAACCAATTATAGTTGGATCCTTTTCCAGCCAAAACAAGTATTGTGCACACCAAAGATTATGAACCCAAATATATTCTTTGATCTTCAATAAACACCTGCACACAATCAACTTGAATCTCTTGTGATCAATCACACACAGAACGGTGTCTGTTAACAATGGATTATCACAAGACGTCTTTAGATCTACAAACAGTCTAAAGATCCCCGTCGAAACTTCGATCTAGTTTTAGTGAATCTTATATCAGAAGAGAAGATTCTCAAGCATACACAAACTAGGTGCAATCAAAGTTAAACAACCGTTAGTCAATCAAATCAACCGAAAACTAATAATAAACTGCAATTATCTAGTTTCCCACCAACGGTACTAATAGAGATTCTCCATCCCAAAGAAGTCTTTAAACCGAGCGGTCGTAAGAGATTTCTCCTAATTAGGTTACTTTCCTCTCCGAATAGGCGGCTCCACCAGTAACAACACATAAGGCTGCACATGGTACGGTACGACTCGGTTCTCTTATGGAACCGGTCCCTGTACTTGGTTGGAAGGTACCTCATTTTGAGGACCGGTACATATACCTGGAGTTGTACCTATTCCTCCGGTACCAGTACGGTACAATACCAGTACCGGGTTTTTCCCTATTACCAATTTTTTTTCAGAATTTACACAAAAATGGATCCAAAATCACAAAAACAGATCAAGTTGTAATAATCAATATAATTTATCCAATTAAGAAAGCATCAAGAACCCTAATTTCCATACCAACAATGTTTTCACAATGTAACCTACATAACCAACAAGCATCAGAACCCAATGACTTCAACAAATCATCCCTAAGAACCCTAATTTCCATTGCAGCGAACCAATATTAGTTGCACATCTCAGCACCACCAACTTCAAGCCAAACGAGCCACCATTTTAACCCCAACCTGTTGTAATCTCGATCTTCTGATTCTTTGAACACAAGCATCGTAACCCAATTCTTCAATTTCAACATAAATCATACCTAAGAAGTAAGAACCCTAATTTCCATTTGTTACTCAAATAAACCACAGTTCAATCACGACTTACAGATTCAAACCAAAATATGTACCCATTAAAATATTGTTTAATCTCTCAATTTATGCTTCCTTGTTCTTCTCATCCTCTATCAGTAACTCAACAACTCAATACCCTGATTTCCCTGCAGCAACAAATCAATCCAAATCTATCTCAATAAGACCCTAAATCAGATTCAATCATGGTAATTAAACAACTTATTTGGACATGCAATTAATTATTAAAAATACAGAGTTCATTAAACAAATATGAGCTACTTACGATTACCCATATTCAGATGAGTGATTTACCTTGACTTATTATCGCTGATTGAAGGAGATGAAGAAAAATATGATAATTTGATTGAAGAAGAATAAGAAAAAGATGATGATTCTCTGTATAGTGGTAGTGGTGGTGGTGGAGAAGAAAGCGGTGGTGGTAAAGAAAAAGGTGGTCATGTTCTTCATACTTGAGTTGAGAGGAAAAAGAAAGAAAAAAAAAAGAACAATGAAAACTGAATAGAAAAGATGATAGTTGATATACAAGACCTAGGATAGATGGCTAGGATTAATGTATATCAAAGGCTATTAATCACCGGTTCTTTTGGTCCGATACTGGTCGGGAATAGGATAAGAACCAATCCTTGTACCCAGTCCTATACCGATTCTCAAATTCAATCCCGGTCCTTGTACCGCCTACACCAGTTTCGGCCCGGTTTTTCCGAAACCAGTTTGGTACAAGGACAAAAGACCGGTTCTTGTGCAGCCTTAACAACACAACCAGGTATTTTTAATGGCTCTGAGGATTAGTTTGCTAGAAATGCAAACTTCAATATTTATAGACCAAGGAAGTTTGGACACCAAGGAATTTCCAAAATCGAATATTCTCAAGGATATGCAATAAACACCAAATCGGTTTTCATAATTCCTGGAAATGCTCTATCCAATTAATGACCGAAATCTCAGTAGAAAATCTCCAATTAGTAAATGCACATTACTAATTTTTATTTTCTAAATATATGCATTTTAATTGCTGAAATTAAAAGCATATAAAAACTAAAAGCCTTAATTAAAAGATTCTCAATTTATTTCGATCCGAGATTCTCCTTTATCTATTAAGGAATATCTGCACATGTTCAAAGTATGTCGACATCTTTACTTTGTAAATCCTTTTTCATATTTACAATCTTGGAACTGATTTGCTACACTTCCAAACAAGTTTAGAATTGGTTCATCTGACTTCCAAGAACTATGTGATTGATTATCCTATCAAATCACCATTAATGGGTTTCACGGTTCTACCTCAACATAAAGTTTCGGTTCTACCTCCAAGTGGGTACTAGGATTGGTTACACTAGTTACCATAAAATGGCTAACTAAGTACTAGGATCGGTTACCACTTCTTATGGTAAAACTTGTGATCGGTTGACCAAGTTATAGGATCGGTTACACTAACTTACTAAAACTTGTTAAACCTCTTACAAGGATCGATTACACTCTCTTTTGTGATAGGTAACACCTCTTAATAGGATCGGTTACCCAATGGCTAGTATTTAGTCACACCAAATTCAAGATATCGATCTTACTATCTCACGTGATTATTTAAGATCGGTTTCACTAATAAAAGTCATACCAATACAAAAGTCGGGCCTTGTGAATAGTTTTACCAAGATAGATAAACAAGTTATGAGCGGTTATACTAAACACAATATTGGTAATCCAAAGATTTGCAATGAATAACAATACCAATAAGCCTAGCGTTTCCCTTTCGATTCACAAAACAAGTTTATGAATTTACTTCCTTTAAATGAATGTAAAATATTGTTTCGTAGGAAGAAATTTTCACCCATACCCATACATAATCACAATAGCATTCATACGATTATGTCGATGTCTTATATACGAAGTTCAAAAGATAGACGTTGTACTTCTTATTGTAATCCTTAATACTATGTCTAACTAGAGTATAATTATTCACAGCTTCGCAGTTATGTTTTCAATATGCACGAATTGAAAGATACGTTAGGGCATGAAACAGTTCAAGTCAAATATTACTAACCTCAAGTGGAAGGATGATGTCGTCATTGTAGCTCCTTACTTCTTCACATTCTTCAAGTCTTCATGTAATACTTGTAATGTCTCATATCCTAATACTTTCAAGCTAACCTATACGAAGTTTACTCGAGTAAATAATCAAGCGACTCTTTAAATGATTTTTAGTTCACTAAAATATGACAATCAAACTTGACATACCAACGCTTGGTGAGTTCAACCGAGCTATGCTCTAACACCATTACTTATTGAACAAGTTCAATCAATAATGGGCTATGATCTGAACATGTCCTCACCAAAGACGTTTGAGTAGCTCTACTGAAATACATGTCAAAATAATTATCGAATAATCACCTATCTAACCTGCAAAGTAAATGAATAGTCTGCTTATCACTCTACGTAAAGGCCCCTCCATTTAATGGCAGATCAACCAATTCCAAGTCAGAGATGAAGTCATTAAGAAACTGCATATTCCTTTCATCCCCACCACCTTTGTTTCTTTCCATATTACTTATTGGTGCACTCATATCACCAAAAATACACCAAGCTGCATCTTTCCATTGTCTTACATTTCTTAGGTCCTCCCAAAACTCCTTTCTCAGTGCCTAGTCGAAAGAAAAATAAATATTTGAAAGGATTAAAGAAAATCCATAGGATCTACATTTCAGAGTTCAAACCTTGTCTCTCATCCAGCAGTTCCGCTCTAGAGCTATCACAAATGTTAAAAGCCCCCACTGTTAGCATCCGATCCTTCAAAAGGCAAAAATCGACAATCAAAATCGAAATTTTACCACATTTTTCATACAAACCAAAAATACATTTAAGCGATTTTAGTTTTCTAAATGGTACAAGCTACACACCTATGAGTTTGTATCAAATCCTTCACTACCACCTGTTTATGATAAGAATTCAAACCCATGATGTTCCAGTTCACAATTTTAGACCCCATTACCAACAGTAACATCCCTTGAAGAAACTTCTTCCTCCACCTCCTCATCACCTATCTTAGCATCACTTCCAACAAAACCATCACTACTCCCACTATCTTGAACTTCTTTCCATGCTTCAATACAATCATATATCTCCTTGTACTTTGTAGAGATAACTTGAATAAGATCTTTATAATGAATCTCATCTGCTCTACACATACCACCATAGGTGCAATACAGATCAAAGACCAGTTTAGATGTAGAACGGATAACCTCACTGATATCACCTTTAGCTTGTTGAATATCACCTAGCTTGATCACCACTTGGTCTTCAACAACTGTGAACAGACTTCCTGCTGATGTCATAGCTAAGGGCTTAGGAGGAGACAAATCCAACTCAACAATAGAATAATTTTCCATTAAAACATCACGGGTTGGTGTAAAACCAGTCTTTCAGGATCGGTGGATATCCCAACACCACATCCACCAACGCCCTGAATAGCCACTAAAGCACCAGACTCTTCTCAATTCTTAATTTGCAATTCAGTAATTAGGATGGGCACATCACCCACCCCTACAACTCTTATTCATGAAAGCTCCCTAGGAATAGAGGCCGAAATGGATTTTTTACTCATGATAGGAACTACCCATTCACACCTATCATTCATAACACCCTCAACTCTACGACTATTATTAACCGTAGAAAAGTAGGGAACACCATCAACCCTTCATACCTCTCTAGGAACAACAGCTGTAGTCCTGAGCTTGAAGTTGAGCTACCAGTATCAATGGGAACATTCCCTTACACATCCATTAACCACATGTCTGATATTACTCAAGTCAGACATTGGAGTAACACCAACATAAAAGTCTGAAATCACCCTGACATTATTGTATGTCACGAGAGATTTCTCAACAAAATCTGAGTTACCAGGTAACCCTTAGACCGTAGCAGGCATGTTTGACATGCCCATATCATTTGAGCGAGGTGAACCAGCTGAGCTTGGCCACACCACCCGGACCGATTTGACTCCTTGATTAGTGGGAGCTCCCAAATTTGAAAAACCAAAAACATTTTGCTTGCGATCAAAACTTTGAAGTAGTCAAAGATATTCCTCCAAAATACTTTATTCTTCGGGAAGAATTTAAAATTCCACCAAATCGAAACAGCCCATTTATAACTGTTATCTTCAACCACCCGATTTACTATTACTTCTAGCTTTTTCATCTAGAAAATCAACTATTTTATTTAATTACATGGGGACATGAGTACAAACCTAGGAGCTAAAATAATTTAACATGAATTAAATGATTTAATTAGCACTATCTAATCGACGACATTCTACGCCTCAACAAAATTATTAGGATAAAAGATTTGGAGAGTACTATTCCATGACTTTTTTTTTGTGTGTGTATTCAACCCTCAAAGTTATTTCCCTTCTAAACTCTTTTTTCTCTCTGAACTCTTTTTTTTTTGTGTGTGTATTCAACCCTTAAAGCTATTTCTCCTTTCTTTTTTCTCTCTGAACTCTTCCTAACCCTTTCATCCGAAGCCTTCTCCTGTTCAGATCGGCTCCATTGGAGCAGATTTGAGCAGGAGAAGCTCAACCCATCTTCAATCTTAGGTTAATCTCTTTAATTAGCTCTTTTTACATCCGTTTCCTTCGGTTTTTAGGATTGGATCTGATTGTTTTCAAACAACTGATTCTAGATTTAGATCTATTAATAACTTTCCTAGTACTTGTTTCTTTTCTCTTACCCTGATTTCTTACTAGTTTTGATTTTCGAATTAGTTACAAGTTTTATTTTCTCTTTTCTTAGTTTTGGGTTTCTGCAGATTTGGGTTTTTCTTTTTTCTTTTCTTCTTTAGAAGAAGATATGCTCAAGTGGAAGATAATGGTTCTCTATGGAGAAAAGTCAGATCCAGTAGCAACAAGAACATCATCAACTCTATCGAAGGAAACAAAGGCAACAACAAAATCAAGCTCAAAATCATCTGCACATTCATCAAATTTAGCAACTGCTACAAAGACTCCAATGCCGATTCAGGCCGACTCGTCACGATTCAGACAACTAAAGACCGATTTAGAAGACCCCTGTTACTTAGATTCATGTTACTTTAAACTCTGTAGATAATGGTACTTCAAAAACTCAAAATCATGTTCCTTAGATGTTCATGTTTGTGATATCACGGGGTTGGATCTGATCCAACCACTGCATTGTGCAGTCAAACAAATTAGTTTTGTTATGAAACTAATTTTGCCCTGTAATTCTATTTGGTCCTCTGAGAATTCTGAGATGGTATTTAAATCTGTAAATCTTGAAGGGTTAGTCAAGAACTGGTGGAGCCATTGTGAATCCGATGATGATGTAATGAAATTGAAAAAATCCTGTAATTGTTTCCGATACCCAGAATCGGTTTTGTTGATGTAAATTTACGAGGTTTATCCTCTTTTATGAAAAAAAAAGTTATCTCCCTTCTAAATACTAAATAACAACGTGGAAAGATGTGTAATAGTTTTGCATTAAATAATACAGAGGTGAGGTATTCGTGATTCACATGTAAAGATATATGTCCTATTTCGGAGAAAATATATATACTTCCTCCGTTTCTAAAAATAGGAAGGTTTCCTTTTATGGGTATATCAAGAAAATAAGCTTGTTTCTATATGTGGAAAGTCAAATGTTATAATTTTATTACTATCCCCATAGAGGGACCACTTCTCTCTTTTAATTTTCTCTCTTAAAATAAAAAAGGGACCACTTCTTTCTTCTCTTTCTATAATAACAATTGAGTGGGGACCAAAAAATAAAATAGATTAAAAAAAACATAAAAAAATGACTCCAATAATTAATTTTCTTAATTTTCGTGAAAACAAACAATCTTAGTTCTTTTTTTTAGAAACGAGGGAGTAACTAATTAAAACAAAACTAAAACGAGAGAAAAGGACAATTTCAAAAATTAAGAAGAAAAAAACTGCTTCAAAGTCTATGCAAACAGTGTAGAGAATACAGATAACAAATTCATAGAGAGTTGAAGCGTAGAGCTGAAAATTCTAGGAGAGATCGAGAATGGGAAGAGAAATCTAACAAGGAGGTTTACAAGTAAGTTGAGTTGTTTGTTTTCCCCAAAGATGATTGATCGCATTTCCGGATAACTGATAGATTTTTCTTTTTTTTCCCTTTTTTCTTTCTTTTGGCTTTTTCCTGGTTTGGTGTTTTCGGGTAGTTTTCATTTCGTACGTTTTTGCAATTATTGGGTTTTAGTTATTACAAAAGATTTCTTTGATGCTGTACTTTTTACCTTATAAAGTCTTGTTAGTTTTTAATGCCTCCTTGGTGACGATAAAAGAATATGAATGGAGTTTTTTTTGGAATTTCCAAAGGATGGAATTATTATTTAAGAATTAGTAACATCAAATTGCATTGGTTGATTAAACGAAGCTCAAGGATTCTTCTATTTTCGTATGTATATATATGTGATATGTGACATGTTTGTGTCTACTGTTTTTTTTTCCTTCAAATTCTGTTGAATTGAATAAGATGGTTTAAAGAAATGTCAGATTCTGATCTGAATTTTATTTTAAAAATCTGGTTAAGGTTAGATACTGATTTTGCGTTTGATTTTACATTTTATATTTAGCTTTTAAGGAAATGAAATAGGTTGTTAAGTTAGCTTGTTATAAGAAATGCCTGATTCTGATCTGAATTTTATTTTAAAAATCTGGTTAAGGTTAGATACTGATTTTGCGTTTGATTTTATATTTAGCTTTTAAGGAAGTGAAATAGGTTGTTAAGTTAGCTTGTTATAAGAAATGCCTGATTCTGATCTGAATTATCTCTACTTTTCACATTGGAGGCTTGTTCATCCAAAAATCCACTTTGCGTTGTATTAATGTGTCTTCTATCTAGGATTTCTAATTAGACTTTTTGTTACATGATGTGTTTAATGACTTAATCACTGAGCCATTATCCCCATGAAGTTTGATAGGTGCAGATTCTAGTAGTTAGTTGAGCATCAAAATTACTGGAGATCTTGTCTGGAAAAATCAAAATTAAAGGAGACTGGAATTCTTTGAATATCCTCCTTTTTGTTATTGTTATTCTTGCTTTTATGGGCTGTGGTCATTCGTCAAAGAGAGCTAGATCCGTCCCTGGGTACGAAGACCCCAACACTCTGTCTTCTGAAACACCATGTAAGTGTACATTTTCTTGGTATCCAATTTGTTCTCATTCTGCTTAGGTCCCGGGTCTAACAAGAAGGAAAGTTCTTGCATATCTACATATACAAATTTTGATACTTCAGAAGCAATCGATCTTCACAGAGAATATCACCACCATAAATCAACCGTAATTTAACAATAATTTATGTGTTCCCTTGCAGTTACCGTGAGTGAGGTAGAGGCTTTGTTTGAGCTTTTTAAAAAACTAAGTAGTTCCATTATCGATGACGGGCTAATTCACAAGGTAATGAATATTTTCTTTCATATCTGAAATTTATACTCTTGTTATCATTGAGTACCTGTAAGTCCGGTATTCTATCTATTTATGAAGTGCTAACTTCGTATTCAATCACATGTATCAGGAAGAATTCCAGCTTGCTCTCTTTAGAAATAGCAATAGAAAGAATCTCTTTGCAGATAGGGTGTGTATTTTTTATTTGTTTCTTTTTTCAAAAAGTTTTTGCTCCTCTGTAAGAAATTTTTTGACTCGTGTTGGCAGGTATTTGATTCATTTGATGTTAAGCGAAATGGGGTTATTGAATTTGGAGAATTTGTTAGATCATTAAGCATCTTTCACCCTAATACTCCCGCAGAAGACAAAATTGCATGTAAGTGATAAAGAATCAAAATTTTATCAAAATCAATTTCGTGTATGAATAATAAGTTGATGTCAGTTACTACAGAAATAATTTCAAATCAATTTACAGCCTACTAATCTCGGAAATGATCTTATTTACAGTTGCATTTAGATTGTATGATCTAAGGCAGACCGGCTTCATTGAGCGTGAAGAGGTAACCATAAACAACTTACTGACCTTATGTATTTACAACATTTAGTTCATTGTCCAATAATGCAGTACGCCAATACCGTAAACTTGAAAATTTCCGATTTCTATTTTATATACTTCATTTTTGTTCTCTCAGCTTACAATCCACCATTACGTTCTTCTTTGCCAGTTAAAGGAGATGGTTTTGGCTCTGTTGAATGAATCAGATCTTGTCCTTTCAGATGATGTCGTTGAACAAATTGTTCATAAGGTGCTGTGCATTCAAAGTCTCTGGAGACTACACTTTATCTGTTTCAGCTATAACTATTCATCTGTTTTGTTTTTTAATTAATCCTGCAGACTTTTGTTGATGCGGATTCAAATGGGGATGGGAAAATTGATCCAAATGAATGGAAAGACTTTGTGGCAAAAAATCCATCTCTAATAAAGAATATGACTCTTCCATATTTAAAGTGAGTCAAAATTCTAATTTCTGATGTTCTGACGTCATTTGATACATTTTACTTTTCAGCAATTTGGTATTTTGGAATTTGGTGTCAGGCATTTTTCTGATTTTCTTGCTACATTTTACAGGGACATAACCTTGGCATTTCCCAGCTTTGTGCTGAACTCTGAAGTCGAAGATTCAGATATGGGACGTGGCCTAGGCACCTAAACTCATGGTATTAAACCGTTATCCTGAGTAGAAACGACGAATGTACTAAAAGTCAAATGAAGAAACACTCTTGAGTAGAAACGACGAATGTACTAATCCAGAGTAGAAACGACGAATGTACTAGAAGTCAAATGAAGAAACACTACAACTCTGCGAAGGTAATCAAACTGACGTTATTGATTGTAGATAAGGTGTTTAACCTTTACAAAAGAAGTCTCAAAATCAAATTGTACGTAAGACATGAAGAGGCATATATATATGATTTAGTTCTGTTACTCTACCTCTTTCAATTTATACAAATTCCAGGTTTTACTGTACTGGTGGTTTCATCCACTGATTATTTCGACCTATAACATGTGTATTAACAGAAACAAACTCTAGTTCATTGTCTGTACTAGTTACAACTGAACTTATAAGCTGATACCAAAATTCTAAAACTGCACAATTATACACATCTGTTGTGCATACAAGTTGGTTGGACAGACAGATTAAGAAGGAAACTGTGGAATCCACAATTTGTAGAATTATAATTGAATTATTTGTGACCTCTTTTCCACACCGGCTTTCAGAAGCTGTCTGGTTGTGAAGCTCTCCCAGTCAGATCATGTCCTGCAAATTCATGGGAAAACACATTTTCATGTGTTTGTCAGACCAGATATTAGCAGCCAGGATTTCATTTACAGCGTCAGTTGGATGAAATTGATCCCACCACAGATGAGTTGACGCATCATCACAAGCCATTTCGGGTGCAAGGCACATTATCCATCCTTTATAGGGACCTAACCCACAACAAGCTTCAGTTGTTACTTGAAAACCTACATTCAAAACCAAAGTTGCATATTAGAGTTAGTGTAAAGTATCTATTGTAAATCTCTTATAACCAAATATAAGAAAATGACAAGTATCAGGTCCTGACATCTCACCATAACGTTCGCGGTTATGCGTCATATCCACGGAAGCTTCGAAAGCACCACAAAAGGTTATATCTGCATCAATGAGTTCCAGCCTTAGTTCTTCGACCATGAATCTCATGCCAAAGTTGAACTCCATTACCAAGTCATTTATTTCCTCCACACATTCTCCATTTTTACTGTTGTACTGCCATAAGTAATGAGGAGCGCAACCAAGAGGAGCCAAACCCATCACCACAATTTTTCTTACGTTAGCGTTGTACAAGTTCTGCATTTACCATCGACAACCTCCAAATCAGTAAAGTTCCTAAAGAACAGCGGTATATCAAAATTGAACTTTAGAAGTTTGAGGTTAGTACCTTCAACTCCTGTTTTACAATTGAAACTAAGAGCTGGTTGAAACCCCATGGAAAATACAGAGATTGAACTCTAGAGACATTCCGCAGATAATAATGTATGAAATCATTGCTTCCAATTGAGAGGTAAAAGATCGACTTCCAGATGATTGCATTTGCTTGTTCCTCTCCTAGGGCTAATATGAACTGCTGAAAGGTATCCATTGCTTGTTGAATTTGCTGGGTCAATGAAATGTGCTGACCCTGATATGAATCAAATGAAGTTTAAGCTTCTGAAAAACCCTCATATTAAAGAATATCAAAGACGGTAATGTATGGAAAAACATCAATCTAAACTATCAATTTGAAAAATAGAGACAAGAATAAAATTGTACCAGTTCAGATCCGCTTGAGAAAATAATGCCAGCACTTGCAGAAGCATAATTTACTCCATGTATCATATCTTCAACTGATCCATCTTGCCCTAGAAATGCAGGTACAAACGGTAGTCCTAGTTGTAACGCTGATTCATGAAAACCAGTTTAGATCCAGTCAAGTATTTGAACAAAAAGGCGATCATTAACGGATTCTTTTTTACTTCTTGAGGTTTTGTTAAAGAAAAGGGAAAAGCTAAAAAACTCGTATCAGGCATCGATTCTTGCAAGAAAATCAGTGAAATATAGATAATTAGGAAACTAAAACTGATCAAGAAGAAACCCAAACTGAGGAAAAAAAACAGAATCAATGCACGTTTTAGCAAATCACAGCAAATTTTTACAACAAGAAACAAAATTGGGAAAATCCTAAAAAATGGGTTCAGAAAATTCTTTATAAAGTAAAAAAGGGAAGATTTGGAAAGAAAATTACCAAGATAATCGACGACGATTCTTCCATTACAAAACCTTCCAGTTGGAGTATGAGTATCGAAGTCTCTGCCATAAGGGACCAAATCAGCACGAGCAAATGTCCCCAAGAAATTATTGGTTCCGCAATCAACAGAAGAATCTCCAAAAACAAACAAAGCCGGAACTGGAGAAGAATTAGGGTTTTGTGATGGTGATGGTGATGGTGATGGTGATGGGGTTGAACTTGGAGAATCGGATGAAGCAAGAATCGAAGGAGAATTAGGGTCTGAAGGTGGTACTAGACTTGAAATTGGAGAACCAAGAGAGATTCTACCATTGTTAATGTGTTTTGAATGATCTTTTTGAGAAGATTGAGCACTTCTTGGTTGCAGAATGAAGATGAAGATGAAAAGAAGAGAGAGTGAAGAACAAAGCGACATTTTCCTAGAAAGAGTTTAGAGAAACCAAGGGAGAGGCAGTTTCTTTGGCGGGGAATAACAGATGGTTAGATGAGTTGGAAGTCTAAAAAACCCCTTCAAACAGGCTTATGCATGCGCAGCAGTGGAGGCGGACCGAAAGTTCTTTAAAACTTGATCCGATTAAATTCCTCTATTTTTGCAAGGGAAAAAATACACGAACGCATATATCCGTTCCTAACTATTTTTGTTTTTGCACTATGGTTGTTTTTTGCACCACAATTTTCAATTTTTGTTGTGATCGAATTCATTCAATTTGATGAATTCGAATGATCCTCAATCTTTGATTATCATACCGATTTTGGAAACAAATGATAATTTTTATCTGATCTGATCGAATTGTCCAAAAGTGCAAAAATTACGTTACACCACGTTTTTCTGAAGGTTTTCTTTTCGAAATAATTGACGACCAATTTAAGTTTTAACCGGATCGGTGATGTTTCACAACAACGGGGGTTGTATGTCTCTAATTATCAAATCAATTTTCTTAAAAAAAAATGATTGATTCCAATTAAATTGAATTAATTAAAGAAAAACGTGACTTCCAAATACATATTAGCTCCATAGTCACCATATAGAAGGACTCCCTTCGATCCTCCAATAAACAAAAATTTTACGTAGAAATTAATATTTATTCTTGTTTTTATTGGGCTTTTGACTCTCTATTCCGATCTCTTAAAACCTATATTAGGAGGTCTTAATTTACCAAATTTGAACATGTCACTCTTTTTCTAAAGGATTCTATCCATATCCAATTTTTTTCATGACAAAATGACCTTCTTAATTCATTTCTTGACTCTTTTCTGACGAAGAATCATTGATGACATTTATCGCGAAAATCCAAAGACATCTTCCATTTCTTTCCATTCCGGAATCAAGATAATCGATATCTAGTGATTTTTTGTATTCTATTATCTTCTCTCTGTCATATCCATCTCTTTATTCGGGACTTCCGTTTTTCTCTTTACCTTTACTTATTCTTTTCTTCATCTCCATCTAAATCTGATCTCAAAATTAGCCATAAAACTTCAATCAAGGATTTTATTTTCATTTCGTTTTCGTATTTGTAGCTGTCGGAAAGAAGAAGACACTAGTGACGATAAAACCAGATGGAGTTTCCAATAACTATATAGAAACAACCAAGGAGAATTTCTTGTTTGATTTCATGTATAAAATTCCTTGTTTTACTAATGTAGATATAAAATATTTTGTTGTGGATGTTTTTACGAGTGTTTTAGATTGAAGTAAATAGTACACAATAATCAGCTAACGTTTACATTCATTAATTTGTCATTGGTCATCTTTTTGATGTGATCTAAATTTGGTGTTTTCGATCAATGTAAATAACTCAACCATATAGGTATTACCAGGTTGGCATATATCTATATTATTTTAACGTCCCAGTTCTTCCTTGGTTACATATTGGTGAGTTGTATCTTCGTAATGGAAATTCACTTTGTATGGATGACATGTTGAAACAAAATTAAATATCGAGAAGATATTTTTTATAATATAATTTTTTAGAAGTCTTCTAAGATAATGCGTGTGTATATTTATTTTCGACATTTGGAAATACATCAAGATTTTGCTTAAAAGTTGGTCAAATCTTACACTAGATGGTGGCATTTCAATTACTTATTAGGAAGGATTTATCTATAACTTTTGATTGGCTTCTGTTTGTGGATAAAATGTGTTTGTCTCTTGTATATGAATGGTTGATTTGTAGGTGTGTACATATTGGTGCACCAGTGAATTTCTCATGAAAAAGTAGATCTATCTGTGGGTGTGAATGCTTGATTTCACTCACGCATATTTTGTTAGCGTGTACATATTGGTGCACCAATGTAATTCTCATAAAAATAAATTTATTTGTGGATATGAATGGTAGATTTGTTTTGTTTTCTGTAGGTGTGTACTTCATCGGTGTATTTCACATGAAAAAAATGAATCTATTTTGTACATATGAACGGTCGATTAGTTCCATTTTTTGGTAGGTGTATACATATTGATGCACCAGTGTATTTACATAAAAAAATAGGTTTATTTGTGAAAAGACGAGGGTACTCAAATACACCACAATCTTTTCAATATCAACCTATAAGTTCAATACCAAGTGTGATCGTCTATGGACAAAGTTAAGACAATACTGGGTATTCACTTTGTGTGATCTTTTATGGATATGAAATCAGGACAATACGACAACAAAGTGATCACTTGATAATTGATACGGTGTTAAATCGAAACACTATAGGATCAATATCAAGTGACTAGGATTAGCGTACGTGTGTAATTCAATTAATTATAATAACAATTATAATGCAGAAGTAAAGTAAATGACACATCAAGATTTTGTTAACAAGAAAACCGCAAATGCAGAAAAACCCAAGGACCTAGTCCAGTTTGGAAGACTCTCAAATTAAGCCTCTATACAAAATCTAATACCAACTTCGTATAGTTTATACCAAGTAGACTACCCCTAGCTACTTAGTTTCCTCAGCATCCCCGCGCCTTCGACTTTTAGAGTAACGTACGTGAATAGCAAGTCTTTTGGATCGTGTTCCAAACAGCAAAAGGATGAATCTGTTTGGTAACCACTCTAATCAATCTTTGCTAAAAATATATTGTTGAGTTGTTGACAAAGGCTCTTCCGTTTAATCTAATAACACCCTTTGTCTGGTTAGATCGATGTAAAATTTGATTACCGAAATAAGATTCTCAATCAATCAATATAGAACTCAAAGAGTAATTATAAAGCGATGCCGATCTTGCACAACTAGACAATCAAGTTTATCAAAGATAAATACGATTCTAGTTGGATCCCAGACAATCAAGGTTTGTGCCCTAAATCCACAACATACGAAAACTCATAAGAAACTCTTATTCGTCTTCAAATCTTCTATTGCCTTCAATAACCTCCACAACATAACTTGTATCCTCTTGTGATCAATCACACACATAAGAAAGTCTGTTAACAATGGATTATCACAAGATGTCTTTAGATACGAAAATGGTTCTAAAGATCCCGTCGATACTTTGATCTAGTTTGAGTGAGCCTTATATCAGAAGACAAGGTTCTCAAGAATAAACTAACTAGGTGCAATCATAGTTTCAACAACTGTTAGTTAATCAAATCAATAATCGAAAACTAAAATAACGATGCAATTATCTAGTTTCCCACTAACAGTACTCGTAGAGCTTCTTGATCCCACATAAGTCTTTAAACGAGCAATCATAAGAGATTTCGCCTAATTAGGGTACTTTCCTCTCCGGATAGACGGCTCCGCCAGAAACAACAAGAATGAAGTTTACCTGGCTCTTAGGATGGTTTGCAGGAAATGCAAAATCAAGTATTTATAGACCAAGGTTGTTTGGACAACAAAGAAATTCCAAAATCTAAAATATTCTCAAGATATTAACATTAAAGTACCTAATTTCGGTTTTTCTATTTCCACTTAAATGCCAAACCATATTTCTGAAAAATATCATAGAAAACTTCTATTATTAGTGTAGCACATTAATTAATAATGTTTTTCAGAGGATATGCTTTAATTGCGGGTAATTAAAACATATATGATGAAAATCATATTTAAATGCTTTTCAGTATTTCTGTATGGGATATCCTTGAGCATCAAGGAATATCTTTGAACAATTAATGATAAGAATTATGTACATGTTCAAATGATGTCGACATCTAGAAATTTCTCTCAGCAAAACCTAATTTCAAGTTCACACAAAACATAAAGAGATACGTGAAAGTTGGAAACTTGGTTTTACTCATTGGGATCAGTTGTAACATAACTTACAATGTAAGTCGTGACCGGTTATATCATGCTTCCCAAACTAGGTTGTGACCGGTTACACCATGATTTCCAAAGTAGGTTGTGACCGGCTACACCATGCTTCCCAAAGGTAGCTTGTGATCGGTTACACCTTACTTTCTGAGATAGCTTGTAACCAGTTGCACCTTAGTTCCCGAGTTAGCTTGTGATCGGTTACACTTTGTTTCCAAAAGTAGTTTGTGACCAGTTACAACTAGATTTCCCATGTAGCTTGTGACCAGTTACACCTTGCTCCACAGAGTAGCTTGTGACCGATTACAACTTACTACATACTATAGGCTATGACCGGTTATACCACAATTCTCAACATAAGTTAAGATATGTACCACCTTGTCATCTTGTATTGGTCATTCAAAAGATATTCAATAAAGAACTTGATCAATCATGATTTCCTTACAATTACAAAACAAGTTCGTATACGTACTTCCTTTAAACAAATGTTATGTAACATTGTTTCCTAGGATGAAATCAACACCTATAGCTTACACATAATCAAGTAATAACTAAATACAAAGATTATGTTGATGTCGTATTTACAAAGTTCCAAAAGATAAGTGTTTATACTTCGTAATTCAATAGATTCCTTGACACTTTGATCATAATGATACGACCAAGTCTAATCACTAGAGTACTATGTATATACATCTTCGCATGTTATGTTTCAATATAATATGACTTGAAAGATACGTTAGGAATGAAAAAAGTCAAGTCAGTATTAACTAAACACAAAGATTATCTTGATTTTCTTTTCAAGTCAGTGTTACTAGCTTACACAATACTCCCTTTCCTAGGTTTTGTCTTTGATAATTACGTCAGGTTAAAGCATGCTTTTGTATCTTCAATGCCATAAAAGAAATCTTTTCCTTTGAAACATATTCAAAGAAATAAAAATACGTCTCTAGACGTTCTATTCAATTATCCAAGTTTTCTACATTGACACTCCCATTTTAAAGTGTAATATCAGCACAAAAATCAATTTTCAAATTCTTACCGTGAAGTTTGGTTGATGTAGAACGTTTAAGAAACTCATCTTTTTTTCTTCTTCGTCCCCATCTTCCTCATCATCTTATTATTATTATTATTATTATTATTATTATTATTATTATTATTATTATTCCTTATCTTCTGAAACCCCATATAAAGACGTAGTTTTTTCTTCGTTTTCGACTTGGGTGTATGAGAACAAATACATTCGGTCAATTTTTTAAGTGTAGTTTGAACCGACTTCATGTTTGTTTGTAGCGCAACCACATTTTCTTCCATAGTTTCTGGTTCGCGTTGCATAGGATCGTCATCTGATTTTTTTCATCCTTAGTCCCATTGTTCTCCTAACGTCTTCTTGCTTTTCGAGTACCTCACCAAGCTTTTTGTAGAGAGATCTAATGAAAACCATAAACCACAGGAATCCTCCCTAAAGAACTAACCTTGCTCTTGATGCCAACTTGATAAGTAAGATCTCTGTGCCGTGGTGACTATTAGAGGTGGAATTCAGAATAATAATAAACGAAAACTAGAAAACAGAAAACACCAGAAACCAGATTTGAAGAAAGCATCTTCTCTATATTATGAACAAGAAAACTATTATAATTCTCTCTTTGTTACGCTCACAATCTCTCTAATCAATATATAACCTTAAACTGTTTGCTAAGCTTGTTTTGACAATTTAAGTGTTTGTCTACAAGCTCTCTCTAAATCTGTGTTTTATCTTTAAGCCAAACCTCCCTATATATAGTTTTCCGTCGTACTTAGTCGACAAGGAAAACCAAACTTCTTAGGAATCTATTTCCTAAACTAAGAATACTGCTCAAATCAGTACTCCTTCCTAAACTAGGAATCCATCCTAAATAAGGATTCCTTCCTAATATAATATAGGATTCTACCCTCAACTTAGCTTCAGGTTTACGAAATTTATTGAAGGAATAGGGATACACCTGTATCAAAACCAATGGAAACCTTCATCGCTGCAATGATAATAATAATAAGCACCTTAAATATTATTGCTTCTACGAGCATTTGAGCAACCTTTGCATACACCTTTACCACTTCAGATAGTAAGACAAACGCCATTATGAAATAAATAATCCGTAAACACATGGAAATGAAAGGATAGTCAGATTTGCTCAAAAACAATAATACTCCTGTAATTTTTCTAATTACCTATTTAATTTGAAACAAAAAAAATACTTAAAAATAGAAACCAATTATAGGAGCTTCACATTCCAATAGAGGAACTTCACTAATAGGACAAAAAAGGGTCAGCCATTGGTAATTTCAAAAACCTTTTATCTAAAATATTTTCCTAATGGCTAAAAGGCTTTCATTTAGTTAGTGTTAGTCATTTAACTAGGTTAGCTAATCTAGTAATATTAGTTATTAAATTAGATTAATGATTTTGATTTATGGTTAGAGATAGAAAATTATGTTAGTGTTTTGGTTTTGGAGGGAGGAGGAAAAAAAGATTATTTTTTGAAAACCCCATATGATTCACTCAACCAAATTGAGTGATTCTAGTGAGAAATTTGAGGTGGGTGAGAAACAAAATTTTACATACCTCATGATGGAGATCGTGAATCACCCAACCAAAGATTGGATTTTTTTATGTTTTCAGACCGATTTACGGTTGGGATATATCCTTCGTAGGCAACCGTAAAACTAACTTACGTTTAGGTGATGATAAACTCCTTACCGTAACCGACTAAAATTGGAAACCAGTTTCCGCTAGGTTTTGGGTTTTTCGAAGCTAACCGTAATTCATTGTGTATGTCAATTTTAAGTGGTTTTTGAAAAATTTACGGTTAGCTTTGATTTAGACCCGACCGTAATTAGTTGGGTTCACTTTTTGATCCGCAAATGGAGCAAGACATAATATTCGCCCCCCAAAAAATAGATGGTGGTGGGACTAGTGGCTCCAAAAATGATCATAAAGATTTGGAATTTAAATAAAAATAAGATTTCTCTATACTGTAATCACATATAAAAAACTGATCGAATCGCGTTAGGGAGTTCATAATAGAAGACAAAGTTGTGCCCAAGAGTGGTCCACAGAATCAAATAAGAACTGAAACAGCTGCAAAGAATTTGAATTTTATGTAACACTACATCTGAATATAAGCAAGGATGATAAAACCTTCCATAGTCGAGCACCATTATGTTATTTTATGAACATCTAAGACGAAAGAAACCAAAAATAATCTCAATATGCATAGACCCAAGTGTAATAAGCCTTTCAATAATTTCATTTTTGTCTCTCGTAGTTTCCACTGTATTCTCAACATTAACTTTTAGGAGTTCATCTAGGAAGGTACCAAATGTACGTATTTTTCCTTCTTTCAAAGAACAGTGAGGTTCAGTATTGAAGAAACCAATTGTTATCATTCATGCCATTATTTCTCCAACTCCTGCACAACGGAAAAGTTGAAAAAACAGATGCAAGTGTTTGATTAAACTAGTTAGTAGTAGTTGTGCGAAAATAAAATCGTATCTTCATGGCGTAATGTTCCCCTGAAGATGGTTGAAGCTTCATCGCGTATTCTGTAGAAATGTGAACATTTTGGACAAAGTAAGGTTCTTTTTGAGCTGCAATATGTGATGTAGTAATGAATGTAACGTTAATTACAAAAATGTGGTTGCCCGTGAACCAACTAAATTGAACTGGAGTAAACAGTGATGTGGTAACTAGGTGGTGGTAAGCTAATAAAAACGTCGACCAGCAACATGGATTCTTCAACCTGAAGATGCTCCATACAAACCATATGACTGATAAAAAACAAGGTGCATGATTGTTAGAGCACTTCTCGGTCGAACTCGCATGTATTGCTATCTCAAGCATGTTTGTCAATGTTTGTGATCAAAACTATAAGTCTTTATTTCTAGCCTATTTATAGATGTTTCGGACTAGGATATAGATAGTGTAGTTGAGCTTAGATCTCTTTGCGTTCATCTCTTGAAGACGAAGAACTACTAAGGGGAAACTGTGGAACTTCTTCGACAAAAGGTATGTGGAGACTTGAACTCATCTATCACTTGGAAAGTCTATTTCTACTATCTCCTATATTGAGACATAAGTCGTGTTACGATATAGTTTTCTCTATATACATTTGAGATTTCGAGCTGAGTTTAACTCGCTTACATATTTCTCGAAATATGTGTTGGCAAGATTTCGCTTTGACCAAGTTCATCTTATATCATGTGAAAATTTACGAGTAACATCTTACATGGTTTGTGTGATACAATCATTTGGTATTGTCTTGGAATATTTTGTAATGATTATTTCAATAACTTGAAAATTTCTTTGATGTTGATAGTGTGTGAAAACGGCTATTGTCATCCTCTAAGAAAGTTTCAATGATTGAAATAATAGTTTAGAACACTTAACCATCATTGGGTATGTCATGTTGTTCACTCTTGCACATATGTAATCCATGTCAGGGAACCATAGTATGCTCACCCGTTTGCGTACCTGTTGGTTTGAGAAATCTGGAAACCAAAGTATGCGTACCCGTTTGCACACTGGCGTACAGGTTCATGTCCGAGAATTTCTGCTGGGATTTTAAGTTCGCATATCCGTTTGCGTACTGGCGTAACTCAATCTTAGTCCAGGTATTTCAAGTATGCGTACCCGTTTGCATACTTGAAGGTTAAAGTTCTAAAATCGGTTTTAAACATGAACATAAACATTTATATTATAAGGAATGCAATCTTTCCAAACCGTGGATGTGATGAACCGGAAAATTACGCCTTTGACACGTTTCCCCGTAGGCCGTAATCTTCCCGATGCGCCATGATGAAGCTATGATCTGCGGGACTTAAAACTAGGCAATGCACGTCCATCTGCCCTTGCAAGCATGCTCGTGGTGCATGATGCAGCTAACTTAGCTTCCACACCGTTCCAACTTACCCTTGTTCTGCGACGGGTTTATTAAGAAAACAAAAACTTTCCTAAAACGGCAAAAAAGGCATTTTGAGGCGCTAAATGATGGAATTTTGCTAAATTCTGGTGACCATGTGGATCTATAGATCACATGTCTTGATCTTTGGGCTGTTTTCCATCAAAATGGACTCCTCTTGAGCTAAATTACGACACTCGGGTTTTTAGCTTCCAGATAGGCTATAGTTTGCTCTTTGTAGCTTGATAGGAAGTATGAGCATCCAGTTGATGGCATGCAACTAAGCCTCATCAAGCTTGACCACAATCATCTCTTGCATCGATATACCGAGCTTAGATGATATGAAGGGGCCAATCTGACGCAATCATCTCGCAATTAGATGATATGAGCGACAACGTGATGGACCGACAATGCTGCAACTCATTGCGGCTGCCTACGTACCCTTCCCTACTCTAAAGGGATCAAGCACAGACCGTAGTTCATCATTGAAGGGACATCAACTCAAACCAACTCGTTTGCAAGGCTGTGGCGTAGCAAAAATGGTAATGACCTAGTCCGCATAGGCAGTTCCGTCATGATGCACAATGATTATGCATCATCGGGTCCGCGACATGGCATGTTGATGCCTAAGCATCAAATGCCCTCTTCGCAAGGCTGTGTAACTATAAATGAGGCTTACACATCATTTATACTCTTTCGACTAAGTTATGAAGCTCACTTGGCACATAGTCTGCATATGCACCTTCGACTCACCACCCCTCCCTATATATGTCTTACTGACATTTATACAAGTTACGAAACTCTTAGCCACATCACTTGGCATTGCAGAGTTGTTAGGAGGATTTGGTCTTGGGTGGTTGGAATTTTCAAGCTGCAACCAAATGAAGACCTGGTGGACTCGTATAAGGCTGCTAAGGGTCGAAGAAGAATGATAAAGGACCAGTGGTTAGTTGCAAATCTTGCAATTGTCATGGAGTTATGGAAGTTACGGAATAAGTCTTATTTTGATAATATGGCAGTTCAATGGCTTGGCTTTAAAGGGAGAGTTTATCAGGTAACTCGTGATAATTCAATTAGAATGAAGGGCCCCATGTATAATACTTTAGAGGAGTTACACATTCTGAATTATTTCAAGGTGCGGCATAGATCATGTAAAACATCTACCCCAATTGAGATTAGTTGGACTCCTCCTAATCAAGATAAAATCATGATCTGTTGTGATGGTGCATCTTTCGGAAATCCATGCCAAGTTGGTTCAGGTGTTTTTTCCGTTATGCAAGCTCGGAGGTGCTTGGTGTTCTTTGTGTTGGACTTGGTTGGCAAACCAATTTCTATGCGGAAGTATGCGCGATTATTTATGGTGCGATTGTGGCTAAGAGATGGAATATGCGGAGTATTTGCATCCGTTCTGATTCGAAGAGTTGCATACAAGCTTTTCAAAAGGGTGAGCTTCCTTGGAAGATGGTACAGAAGTGGAAAATTGCAAAGTCTTACTACAACAACGTTCGTTAAATTCATAGCTATAGGGAGGTTAATTTCTCAGTTGATGCCTCGGCCAAGCAAGCTTGTTTGCTGGCTGAGGATATTTTTGAGTTTTATGAGGGTAGGCCAGGTTTTATTCCATCTGTGGAATGACCTGGAAGGGTTTATTATCGCTTCGAATAGGTTTTCTAGTGAGTGGCATCACGGTTAGTCATTAGGAAGGCCTAGTCCCTGTAAAGTTTTTCGCTTTTTTAGTTTTATTTGACCGAGTAAAAAAAAAGACATTTCTACAAGTATGGGAAGGGGACCATATTGACATGCCTGCTTCACTATTGCGCGCAATGATTGCGCAACACTCCTTTGGCCATCCCTCTCTGGCCTGATGCACAATGATTGTGCATTACTCGTTTTTCCAGCCCTCTATGTCCTGATGCACAATGTTTGTACGCAATAATTGCGCACAATGATTGCATGTAATGATTGTGCAACACTCCTTTAGCCAGCCCTCTCTGGCCTGATGCACCATGATTGTGCATTACTCGTTCTGCCAGCCCTCTATGTCCTGATGCACAATGATTGTACACAATGATTGCATGTAATGATTGCGTAACACTCCTTTGGACATCCCTCTCTGGCTGGTGCACAATAATTATGCGCAATGATTGCGCTGCAACTCTCAAATCCACCTACCCAACTGGCATAATGCATCATAAATGATACAAAACTGGCCCCGGGCCAAATGCATCTTACTATGCAATGGAATATCTAATGAAGCTTCAATCTCGGGCCATGGCGCATCTTTTGCATGTGTCATGCTAAAAACACAGGGTGTTACATTATTCACCCCTTTAAAGAATTTCGTCCCCGAAGCTCAAAACAAAAACTATTGAGGACAAGCTCTTCATTTTGGATTTCCTGAGAAAAAGTCTCATACCAGATGCTCAGAAATCACGGGTTTCTTCAAGTTATCGTGAACAACAATTTAGACCTTCTGAGCAACTGTCTCATACCGCCTGCCCATGAATCCAAAAGTGCCCACAACAATACCAAGAATCGCAATTGGCCAGTGCCAAGAGGATATCTCGACCAGGTATCCCAAATGTGCATCCCCTACTATACACTCAGGAGTCCCTAAAGTTCACAAAGTTGGTGCCAACAAATTTTAGTACTGTGTGGAACAGGATCCTGTTGCCCACCGTCCCTGACAGTCATCCAGGTTTCCACTCGTAAGTGGGATGCTAACCTGGCATGACAACGCACACCCTTGGCCAGCTGCCAAGGTGTGGGGATGATCAGTCCCATTGTCTACCCACCGTCCCAGAAGGTCTTCCGAATATTCGAATTGCAAGGTCAACTCGAATTTTCCAGGAAAACTCACAGTACTCATCCAAGGTCAACTCGAATTGCAAAGTAACTGGCAGTTCCAGTCACAAATTCTTTCCGCGCAAAAGTTGGCCTACTCTCCAACTTTATATTTTCCTTTGTAGGAAAATGCTCGCTGACAAGTCCATTCCGCACAGTCCATAGAATTGTCTCGGAACTTGCTCTGATACCAACTGTGACGAACCGGAAAATTACGCCTTTGACACGTTGCCCTGCAGGCCGTAATCTCCCCGATCTACCATGATGAAGCTACGATCTCTGGGACTTAAAATTAGGCAAATGCACGTCCATCTGCCCTTGCAAGCATGCTCGTGGTGCATGATGCAACTAACTTAGCTTCCACATCGTTCTAACTTACCCTTGTTCCGCGAAGGGTTTATTAAGAAAACAAAAACTTTCGTAAAACGGCAAAAAAGGCCTTTTGAGGTGCTAAACGATGGAATTTGGCTAAATTCTGGTGACCATATGGATCTATAGATCAACATGTCTTGATCTTTGGGTCGTTTCCCATCAAAATGGACTCCTATTCAGCTAAATTACGACACTCGGGTTTTTAGCTTCCAGATAGGCTATAGCTTGCTCTTTGTAGCTAGATAGAAAGTTTGAGCATCCAGTTGATGGCATGCAACTCAACACATCAAGCTTGACCACAATCATCTCTTGCATCGAGATACCGAGCTTAGATGATATGAGGGGCCAATCTGCCCCAATCATCTCGCAATTAGATGATATGAGCGACAACGTGCTGGACCGGCAATGCTGCAACTCATTGCGGCTGCCTACGTACCCTTCCCTACTCTAAAGGGATCAAACACAGACCGTATTTCATCATTGAAGGGACATCAACTCAAACCAACTCGTTTGCAAGGCTGTGGCCTAGAAAAAATGGTAATGACCTAGTCCGCATAGGCCGTTCCGTCATGATGCACAATGATTATGCATCATCGGGTCCGCGACATGGCATGGTGATGCCTAAGCATCAAATTCCCTCTTCGCAAGGCTGTGCAACTATAAATGAGGCTTACACATCATTTATACTCTTCCGACTAAGTTATGAAGCTCACTTGGCACATAGTCTGCATATGCACCTTCAACTCACCACACCTCCCTATATATGTCTTACTGACATTTATACAAGTATGGAATGGAGACCATATTGACATGCCTGCTTCACTATTCATCGCAATGATTGCGCGCAATGTTTGCGCAACACTCCTTTGGCCAGCCCTCTCTGGCTTGATGCACAATGATTGTGCATTACTCGTTCTGCCATCCCTCTATGTCCTGATGCATAATGATTGTATGCAATGATTGTACGTAATGATTGCGCACAATGATTGCATGTAATGATTGCTCAACACTCTTTTAGCCAGCCCTCTCTGGCCTGATGCACCATGATTGTGCATTACTCGTTCTTCCAGCCTTCTATGTCATGATTGTACGCAATGATTGCGCACAACGGTTGCATGTAATTATTACGCAACACTCCTTTGGCAAGCCCTCTCTGGCCTGATGCACAATGATTGTGCGCAATGATTGTGCTGCAAAGCTCAAAGCCACCTACCCAACTGCCATAATGCTTCATAAATGATGCAAACTGGCCCCAGGCCAAACACATCTTACTATGCAAGGGAGGATCTAATGAAGCTTCAATATCGGGCCATGACGCATCTTTTGCATATGCCATGCTAAAAACACAGGGTGTTACAGTGGCTATAATGTTCATGATTGATTCGAGTGCAAACCGATTTTGCTTCAATTGTGTTCTTATATAATTTTTATGAGAATATAACAATTGAACAACTCTTTAACTAGTTTCATTTGAGTCATTTGAACTAGTTATGGTTAATATGAATAAGGTTGAAATGAGAGTAATCATATGGTTAACCTCAGTTAAATATTTGTGAACCAACATGGTGCACACGTTTAGGTACGGTTACATAAACCTAAATGAGGGTACATTTCATTTGTGTATAACAAGCTAAGTTCGATCTAACTGTTGAAAGATATTAGCTTGGTTGAATGAGGTTTTTCATCTAACAGTGAATATTGAATGATTTGTTACCAAGGTAACTTGGATTGCAAAACCTGATTTTAAAACTATATAAAGGAGAACTCTAGCAACTGGGAAACCTAATCCCCACACCTCCTATGTGTTACTAGTTGAATCAACTAGAGTCGATTCTCCTTTAACCTTAGGTTTCTATCGAGACCCTGTAGGTTAACGGCTTCAAAGACTTCATTGGGATTGTGAAGCCAGACCCAACTATTTTCTTTGTAGTTGCGTGTTCTGATCTTGCCCGATTCTTTCGTATTGAGTACAATTGAAATAATTGACTCGAGACTAATTTCTCCGATAAGCAAGATAAAAGTAATCACAAACATCTTCATTTCATCATTTGTGATTCCCCAATATCTTGTTTCGCTAGTCGATTAAGACTATTGTGAGGTGATTGATAATACTAGGTTGTTCTTCGGGAATATAAGTCTGGTTTATCAATTGGTTCCTGTTCACCTTGATTTATCAAAAGACGGAAAAAAAAACTCTTGGGTATTTCTGTGGGAGACATATTTATTCAATCTATAGACTTTTCTGTGTGAGACAGATTTGTTTATCAAGCCTTCGACATTGGATCGTAGAAACTCTTGGTTGTGGGTGAGATCAACTAAGGGAATCAAGTGCGTAGTATCCTGCTGGGATCAGAGACGTAAGGAACGCAACTGTACCTTGAATCAATGTGAGATTGATTAGGGTTCAACTAAAGTACACTCCGAAGTTAATTGCTAGTAGGCTAGAGCCTGTAGCGGCTTAATACAGTGTGGTGTTCAATCTGGACTAGGTCCCGGAGGTTTTCTGCATTTGCTTTCCTCTTTAACAAAATTCTGGTGTCAGTGTTATTTCTTTTCCGCATTATATTTTGTTATGTAATTGAAATATCACAGGTTGTGCGTTAAGATCAATCAATTAGAGTATCCAACCTTTGGTTGTTAATTTACATTGATTGACACTTAAACAATTGTCTTTGGTACCGTTCAAGTAACTCTTCTTATATTCAATCGGGATCGCAGATTTCTATTTGTTGATTGCGGATTGAATTAAGAGTTAGAGATATTAAACTCTTTGATATACTTTACTCTATATTGAGTCTGACTGTCTAGTTGATTCTCTAGAAAGTGTATTGGAGTAAGTCCTCTCAGATTTCCAAACGAACTGTTGGGTGTGGTTGTTAGACCCCTGCATTTTCAATTGGTATCAGAGCAGTAAAACACATTAAAGACCCCATAAGTCTATGTTTACAGCGATCTGATATGGACAGAGGTGTTATCTCTATAAACGTACCACCAGTATTCGATGGCTCAAATTACTTGTGGTTGAAAATTGCTATGCATGCCTTTATTCAAGCGAGTGATTTTCAATCATGGGTTTATGTAGTTAATGGCTATGATGCTCCCGTTGTGGCAGTAGGGAATGCGACAGTTCCTAAGGATATTGGTGCATATGACGCTGCTGAGATTCTTGCTGCAAAGCAAAACTCCGACGGTTTGAATACCATCAAAATTCCACTACCCCAGATCTTCAACACCATGTGACTATGTGCACTCGGTCTAAAGATGCTTGGGATATCTTAGAAACCGTATTCGAAGGGAATACCAGTGAAAAGGAAGCTAGGCTTCAAAACCTTAATTCCGATTTGGAAAACCTTCGTATGGCAGATGAAGATTCATTTGATGAGTTTAATCACAAAGTTTCTGAAATTGTTAATGCATCCTTTGAATTGGGTAAGACTATTCCTGAAAAGGACATTGTGATGAAAATTCTCAGATCGCTGCCATCTAGATACGATTCTAAGAAGCATGCCTTCGTTGAGGGAAATAACCTTGATACTCTTTCTAGAAAAACTATTGTGGGAAAGATTAAATTACTTGATCTTGATCAGAATACAGTCAGAACTTCTGTGCTCAATGCTGTGACCATTGCAAGTGAAGCTTCTAACTTGTCATGGGATAATGAATGTTGTTTTAATCACGTTGATTCTAATAGATCACTGATGACACAAAAGATCAAAGATATGGTAAAGAAAGGCAAAAGATCCGAGAGATCATTCTCTCTCTATTGCTTATGATGATTCAAGTCAAGGAAAAATATCTCAGTGTCCCAACATCTTACATACTGCTGAAGTGTGTACGGAAGGTTCAGCCTTCTCGGAAGAAATTCCATGCAACTCAAATTCCAGTTCGGAATGCGAGTCTGAGACTGAGATCCTAGAATTTCAAAATAAGTATGAAGAAATTCACCTGGAAAATATTCAACTGAAGGAGTTGTTGAATAAACTCGAATCATCACTACAGGTGAAAACTCTTGAGATTGACTGTCTTAATGATGAATTCACCAGAACCCTATTTCTAAAAGAAAAAGAGATTAATTCTCTCAAGTGTGACCTGCAAAGGTTGTCAGGAAGCTCGGAGAAAATTTCAGCAATGTTATTTGGTCAAAAGGCTTTTGTAAACACAAGTGGTTTAGGGTTCAACAATAAGACAGTACGCACAACGAAATATTTTGTTCCAGCCGGCTCTGGATCAATTGATCCTGTATGTTGTGACAAACAGGAGCCATATCTACAAAGCAAACCTTCTTTGCTTTTCTACTTTTGTGGAAGTACAAGTCATGTCCAAAGTAAGTGTTAGAGATTCAAGAGGAACAACAAAAGAATTGCCAAACTTCAAAATGACATGCAAAAGATGAATCTGACTCTGGAGAAGCAGTCAGTGACGCCTGAGTACAAGAAGAAGTCCAAAAGATTCAAAGCCAGACGAGGTAAGTCGGTTTATTCTAAAAACCTTGAAATGTCACCTTGTAACACAAGAAGTGAACATTTTGTTCACTGCATTACTATCTAAATCATAGTGATAAACTGTATCCTTATTTTGGACTTGAAAAATAAGGATTACTTCAAGGTTGTTCAAGTCTTGTAAATATTTTGTTGATTTTCTGTTCTATGTTGAGCAAGTAATATTTTATTGTTAATATAGATAATGGATCATGAACCATGGAGACTTTTTCAAAGTCCTTTGAGGGTTTTATTATCCTAGAAGTCTTTTTATGTTCATTTTGAGCATCATTATCCTTTAACTCTTTCTCTTCAAAATATACAGTCTCATGGCTCCTATAACAAGAGGTACCAAAAAGAGATGCTTTAGAAGCAGTCAATGTGTATTTATGTGAAGGAATCCAATCCTCAAGGAAAAGAAAAGTAAAGGATACAACTAAAGATCCAGGTTCTTCATCCAACTGCCTATTGTCTGTTTGTCATTCTGATAATAACTTTAGGGTTATGGTGAAGGATTTCTTTGGAAAAAGAAATGATTTAAAATCTCAAATTGTTTCATCCTTAGAATATATTTCTCACTATGAACAAATGTTGTCTCTACCAAAGAAAACTTTGCGTAAACTGAAAAGAGAACTTAGTGAGTTAACTGATATTTCTGAGGATTTGGAGGAATTGAATGATCCGATTATCAATGGGTTTTTCAATAATGAGAAGGAATTATCTGTAGATGCCTTGATAAATCTCTACAATGTCTAGTAAATCTTCTTATGAGAATTTATTTCTTGTGTTTTTAGAAGAATAACTAGATTTTGGAATAGTCATTATTATGAGTACACATAGCTATGTCCAACGTTTTCATATTCATGTTTTTCTATTTATTTATTTAAATTCTAAGTATTTTTTTGGAAGATGATTTTTGCAAATTTAATCTTTATGATTTTATAGATTGCAAATTGTTATGGGATATGTTGTTTACGTCCGTGAACCTGTGACTGTCCCATACTTGTTCAAAAGTTATCTCTATTATGTCAATATGAATGTATTGATGGAAGATGGAATGAACTTTTGACATTACAAAAGTTAAATCCTTTTATGTCATTATTTAAATGAAGAAAGGATAAAAAAATTGTTTACAAGGATTATGTCTATTGCATGTCATTGTGCAAATAGTGATGGAAAATAGAATGAATCCTTGTGTATTCCGCAGTATTGGTCGATCTCCGATTCACATTTTTGTGCATATACTATGTTACTCCGTAAGTTCTCTTATGTCGAGCATGACCAATTGAATTGATCATTTTTGTGGTTGATTCAATTGAAATTTTTGGATACTAATTCATGTTTTCATGTGATTTGGTTATGTCTAAAGAAATCATTCTTTTCTCGTAAAAGCAAGGTCGCCTTTGTTGTTCTTTCGAGAATGACATTTTATGGGGGAGAGTTCTTTTTGAACTTGTGCTTAAGTGCCAAATATTTGTGGGGAGTGCGGTTGTGGAACATTATAGGGGTTATCTTGTATCTTTATAAACTCCTTGATGAATGTATTTAGCTTCGGCTTTATGATTGCATCTAAATAAGTTGGCATGCTATTATCTTTTGGCCATGAAGTATCTCTATGAAAATTTCATGAGGATCCCACTAGTTTTCCTACCTTTGCCAACTTATATTCACAAAAATGGGGAGAATTAATGTGTAGTTTCATACTACAAATACATATGGTTTACGGATCATTATGTAAGTGGGAATGGTTTTCATGTTGAGATGAAGTATTGACTAAGGGGGAGTGATACATATCACCATAGATTGTTGTCAAAGTTGTGATACAATTGAACTTTGATGTTGTATAATAATACTATGACATTGTATAACAATGAGAGCATTTGTTTTCTCATTGTTATCGCTACAGATCTTCAACGACTATGATGCTGAGTTGAACACGTTTAAAATCATGGAGTACTTGGAAGTGACGAAGTTTTCGAGTCTTGTTGAAGATGCCAAGGAGATCAAGCATTTGGATAAGAAGCTACAAATTTTTATTTATTTTGTAATCCATATGTATTGATAGTTTTGCCAGTAAAATTGACAAAGGAGGAGATTGTTAGAGCACTGTTCGGTCGAACTCGCATGCGTTGCTATCTCAAGCATGTTTGTCAATGTTAGTGATCAAAACTATAAGTCTTGATTGCTAGCCTATTTCTAGATGTATCGTACTAGGACATAAATTGTGTGGTTGAGCTTAGTTTTCACGGCGTTCATCATTTGAAGACGAAGAACTACTAAGGGGAGCTTGTGGAACTTCATCGACAAAAGGTATGTGGAGACTTAAACTCATCTATCACTTGGAAAGTCTATATCTACTCTATCTCCTATATTGAGACATAAGTATTACGATATAATTTTCGATATATACATTTTAGATTTCGATCTGAGTTTAACTCGCTTACATATTTCTCGAAATATGTGTTAGCAAGCTTTTTCTTCGACCAGGTTCATCTTATATCATGTGAAAATTGCCGAATAACATCTTACATGGTTTGTGTGATACAATATGCTAGAGCATAGCTCGGTTGAACCCACCAAGCGTTGGTATGTCAAGTTTGGTTGTCATATTTTAGTGAATCAAAACTCATGTTAAGAGTCGCTTGATTATGTACTAGAGTCAACTTCGTATATGTTATCTTGAAAGTATTAGGATATGAGACATTACAAGTATTGCGAAGACTTGAAGATGTGAAGAAGCAAGGAGCTACAACGACAAAAATCATCCTTCCACTTGAGGTTAGTGATATTTGACTTGAAATGTCTCATTCCCTAACGTATCTTTCAAGTCGTGCATATTGAAAACAAAACTACGAAGCATATTTGAACTCTATATAGTCATAGTATTAAGGAATACAATACGAGGTTTATTGCTTAACCATTAAACTTTGTAGATAAGACATCGCCATAATCATTTGAATGCTATTGTGATTATGTATGGGTATGAGGTGAGGATTTCATCCTAGGGAACAATGTTTACATGTGTTCTAAGGAAGTAAGTTCATAAACTTGTTTGTGAACGAAAAGGAAATCGCCAGGCGTTATTGGGATTGTTATTCATTGCATATCTTGTGAACATCCAATATGTCTGATTTAGTAGAACCGTTCATGACTTGTTTGTGTTCTAGGTAAAACTATTCACAAAGGCCTGACTTATGTATTGGTATGACTTTTATTAGTGAAACCAATCTTAAGTAATCACCTGAGATGGTATGATCGGGTTTGTGATTTTATGTCTGACCAAAACTGGGAAAAGGGGAACCGATCCTAATAAGAGGTGCAGTACATCACAAAGGGGAACCGATCATATGGACATGTGCATCACGTTTTTAGGCAAAGGGGAACCGATCCTATGGACATGTGCAGCACATTCAAGTTAGATACCATATATATGTGGAGAACTGATCCTAGTGCCTAGTCAACTGAATTTTGGAAAGCTAGTGTGACTATGCACAGTACTCACATGGAGGTAGAACAGAAACTTTTTTTGGTAGAACCGTTACACCCATGATTTGTGATTGAATGTTATTTGATAAATCGCATAGTTCTTGAAAGTCAGATGAACCAATTCTAACCTTGTTTGGAAGTGTGGAAAATCGATTTCAAGGTTGTAAGTATGAAAGAGAACACGTGTTGTGAATGTTTATTATTTAATTGTTCAAAGTTATTCCTTAATAGCTAAGGGAAGAGAATCCCAGGATCGAAACACAAATAAGTTACGAATCTTTTAATTAAGGTTATTAATTTCATTTTTAGGAATATAAGAATTAGTAATGTGCATTTACTAATTTAATATTTTCTGAGAGATTACGATCATTATTTTTGGACAGAGCATTTCCAGGAATTATGGAAACCGAATTTGTGCTTTAATGAATATCTTGAGAATATTTTCGGATATGGAAATTCCTTGGTGTACAAACTCTCTAGTCTATAAATACTTGAAGTTTGCATTTCTAGCAAACTAATCCTTCGTAACAACAAACTACCTCTTGTTGTGCTGCTACTGGTGAAGCCGCCTATTCGGAGAGGAGATTAACCTAATTAGGCGAAATCTCTTACGGACGCTCGGTTTAAAGTCTTCTTTATGATTGAGAAGATCTAGTCAATACCGTTGGTGGAAAAATAGATAATTGCGGTTTTTACTGATTTGATTGACTAACGGTGGTTGAACTTTGATTGGACCTAGTTTTTTTATGCTTGAGAATCTTCTCTTCTGATATAAGATTCACTCAAACTAGTTCAGAGTTTCGACATGGATCTTTAGACTGTTGTTAGTTCTAAAGACGATCTTGTGATAATCCATTAGTAACAGACTCTGTTCTGTGCGTGATTGATCACAAGAGATTCAAGCGATTGTGTGCAGGAGTTTATTGAAGATCTAAGAAGACGAATAATATATTGAAGATTTCTGATTTGTGAGTTCATAATATTTGGTGTGCACAATACTTGTTTCGTTAAAAAGAGGATCTAATTAATAATCGGTTTTATCCTTGTGATAGAATTGGATTGATTAATTGAGTAGATCCGCATCAACACAATTCTTTGGATTAAGAGTGTTGATCGCAAAATCTCAACGATTACTTTGGTAATTGAACATAAGATATATCTAAGGACCTGACGAAGGAGTTTATGTTAAGATAAACAAAAGAGGCTTTGTCCGACTCATACCATTTGGTTGAAGAAAGTTGATACCAAACAAATTTGTTGTTCCTTTACTGTTTGGAATACGAACCAAAGGTATTGATCCAAGTACATGACATATTTATAAGTTGAAGGCGTGGGAATATAGGCGGAACTAGGTGAACTTTAGGTTTAACTGCTTGATCTCAACTATACGAAGTTGGTGTAATTTTGTGTAGCGCCTTAATCCTGAGATTATTCAATTCTGGACCCCGGGGTTTTTCTGCATTTTCGGTTTTCCTCGTTAACAAAATCTTGTTGTGCCATTTTCTTTTATTTTCCGCAATTATAATTGTCTTTATTATAATTTAAAGTAAATCACACAAACGTTAATTCATATTTACTTGATAAGTGAATCCTATTGTGTTTGGTTAAGTCCGAACCTTTTTATCAAGTAAACATACTTCGTTGTTGTATTGTCTCGATCTCGTATCCATACACGATCACATAAAGTGTGAACCGATTAGTTGTATTTTCTCGACTCAGTCCATAGACAATCACTTTCGGAGAAAGGAATTATAGGTAGGAAAAGTTTTATATTGAGGTATATCTGGGTACCCTCGTCTTTTCAATTGGTATCAGAGCAGGCAAACACGAAAAGATATAACAATCTGTGTTTGGTGCGATCCAACCTATAAGAATGAACTCGAGTTCACATGAATCGACTTCAATTAACATACCGCCAAGATTTGACGAAACAAACTATCTATGGTGGAAATCTTCTATGAGATCTTTTCTTCAATCACGAGACTTTAATACATGGCTATTAGTCGTCGATGGTTATATTCATCCAAAGATAGAAAATTTGGAAACTGAGTTTAAACGCTTAGTAGATTTTTCGAACGAAGAAAAAGCGCTTGCATAGCAAAACTCAGATGGTTTGAATGCTATAATACATGCTGTAAGCCGTGATCTGCAACATCATGTATCAACATGTCAAACTTCGAAAGAAGCTTGGGATAATCTTCAGATTATATTCGAAGGAAATTTATCAGAGAAAGAAGCTAGACTTCATACTCTCACTTCCGATTGGGAAAACCTTCGAATGGATGACAACGATACTTTTGAAGAGTTTCATGTTAAGCTCTCTGAGATAATAAATGTTTCTTTCTCTTTAGGAAATATTATTTCTGAGAAGGATATAGTATGCAAGATTCTCAGATCGTTACCATCTAGATACGATTCTAAGAAGCATACAATCATAGAAACAATTGATCTTTCAACTCTCTCACGAAGCACACTCGTTGGTAAGTTAAAGATCTTTGATCACGAATCACGATCTATTAAAGGTAAAGGAATTTCTTTTAAAACTGCAAGAATCCCAAAAGCTCCAATTGAGAGGAATATACAGACAGATGATTCAGTTGAACAGATTGTTGAAAATTCTGATGATGATATTGAACAATCATTATCATTGACTACTCGACAGTTTCGAGATCTCTTAAAGAAAAGAAATAGGAGATTCATTAAGGATACTCATCGATCTTCTCGTCCACATGATCGAGTTCCTGTCAAAAAGGATCATGAAGAAGATGATGATTATCAGCCACAATTTTTCAAGTGTAAAGGGTTTGGTCATATTGCTAAAGACTGTCCCAATCTTAAGAAATACTCTGGAAGCAAGGCTCTAACTGTAACTCTAGATGAGTCCTCTGATTCATATGATTCTGAAGAAGAGGAAACAACTAATATTGCTTAGTTGTTAATCTTATTCCTTCCTCCTCCATTAGTGATTTAACCATTTTAAGAATGGACATGTCTTCCAATGTTATTAAATCACCTAATGGCAAAGGGAAAAATACGACAAGATGCAAAAAATGTCTCAAAAACAAAATTGCTAAGAGTTGTGTATGCAATTCCAATGAATCCCAACATACTTCGTTTGTTCGAGGTAATAAAAGGAGTTCTTTTTATACTATACTAGATAAAGAACACTATGGTTGTTCAAAATTCCATAATGAGAGAAAATCTCATACTAATGACACCTGATCGGTATTAGAATTCCTTTCTCACCATGTGTGCCAAATCTTTGAGTGAGGAAGAAGAAAAATCAAGGCACTTTTGTGTAGATTATGGAATTAATATCTAGTATTTGAAGAAATTTGATATATTCGTATTTTTAGGAATATTATATTTTCGGTAGTACGAAAATTATAAAAAGATCTTTCTCATACTTTGGTCATTCCTTGTCCGAACTATGGGTCTGGATCAAATGGTTTCTCTGGAGAAGATGCAAGATCAAAAAGGTCATCTGAAGAATAATCCTAGATCGTCTCTTGACATTAAGAGTAAAATCAAAAAGGGAGATTGGCTTAGCAATAAGAAAATAGAGAATACTCTGAAGAAAGATCAGTTTATTGAAGCATTGACACACTTTTGTGTTCAATCAAAGACAAAATTACATGTTCTTGCAGAATCCTTCACGAAAATTTCTCATCTGCAAGAGGTTCTGGTCAAGCAACAAGGTTTTCTACTTGAAGAAATTCAAAAGCTGAAGAGTAGTAATCCGCCTTCATTTAGCACTGACATGAAGGACAGAGTTGCATTAAAATAGACATCAATTTTTGATTTCTTTCAATGATTGTATTGGTCTATTATGAATAAAATTATTTGATTTATAATTTTCTTGTGATAGTTTTTGGTTTACATAGCCTGTGCTTGAATGCTTTTATATTATTGCTATGTATGTTTATGGGATGTTTGATTTCGGTTTTACTACCTTAATATTCGATCTCATATGTTGTAAACCCTTGTGGTTTGGGTGACTTTTTGATTTAGCAGGATTAAGTTCTATCCCATGTTGGTAGGATTTATCAAAGAATCATGAGGGGTTCTGGTAAAAAAAATATGTGAAAAAGTTAAGATATGTTGAATCGGTTTTGGTTTAGCATATAAGCATATGTGTTTCGACGGTTTTCAACTCTTTCTTGCAATTGTTAAAACCGATTTTCAACCTTTCTCCGGTAAAGGTTGGTTGTTGTTATTCTTTTATTTTTGCATAAGGATGACAACATTATGATATTTCGATATCAATTCTCCCTGGACGAAGATGCAAACTTATTGGAGAAGTGGATGCGAAATTTTAGGTAACAATCTTGTTAGTTAATTGTTTTTCTGCTTAAGAAAAGCCTGATTTTTGTTCCATATATATTTTACTTTTTCTTAACAAAATTTCGGTACAATTGATGTTTATTCCATTATTTGTGTATGGATGTATGTGTGATTCAATTGGTTCTGGTTAAGCAAAACTATTGTTGTCTTGCTTTATTTTGTGGTATCAATTGTTTAGGCTTACATAATTTCGGTGCATTTGCGGTGCTTTAATGTCTATGTTGTTTCAATTGCTTCCGGTTGAGGTGAATAATTATGCAAGTTGATTTATTTGGTTTGTATGAATTATTTATGGCTTAACGAAATAAAAGGTTTACGGGATGAGTTGTTTAGTCCAATTCAATTCCGGATAAGATAAACTAAGTTAATTTTGATCTTAGTTAGACTTATAAAAGTGAGGTTTCGGTTATTCAAGTCTAATCGAACGCCTTAACAAGAAATTCTAGTTAACTAACCTAGTACTTGTCTTGTTTAAAATTGAAAGGTCTAAGTTTATGGATAATTAGAACCTGATGAGAAAAATAGAGTTATCTTTATTTCGGTCTTATCGAATAAGCGATTATTTTTGTACGATCAGTTTAGCAAAGGAACTAAGGTGCTTAGTCGATTTTTGGTTTGCTAAACTAAAGTGGAAAAATTGTTTCGGAAATTTTTTTCCTTGATAACATATCAAAATAAAACTACTTGTAGTTTCGGTTTTGATATTGGTTATCAGAACATGGTGTGAGGAACCCTCGTGCCTAACTCTACAAGTTGCAAGTCTATTTTGAGATTTGTGAGATTCTTTTCGTGTTGTCCTTTAGTTTTTCGTTTCTTTGTCATTTTGTAACAAAAAGGGGGAGAAATATATGGAGTGAACAAGTGATACTGGCATTGATTTTATATTGATTAGTATCGCTAAGGAAAACAACATTGGTGCTTAAACGTTTATCTAAACGAAAGAGTGAAAGCACGGACTAAGGGGGAGTAATATATCATATTAAGTGGTATAACAAAGACGTGCGGATTGAATATCTACCCATCTTCCTTAGGAGGAGTAATAGCTTTGTTATTATAATGTCAACAACGATATTTTTGAGGATTGAATGTATGCAGTTTACTGAGTTGTTGAATTCGGGAATCAAGCATATGTGTAATGAATTCTTTTAATTTGTTTATCGATGTGATGTAAGAGTTTTGTCACTAAAATTGACAAAGAGGGAGATTGTTAGAGCATAGCTCGGTTGAACCCACCAAGCGTTGGTATGTCAAGTTTGGTTGTCATATTTTAGTGAATCAAAACTCATGTTAAGAGTCGCTTGATTATGTACTAGAGTCAACTTTGTATAGGTTAGCTTGAAAGTATTAGGATATGAGACATTACAAGTATTGCGAAGACTTGAAGATGTGAAGAAGCAAGGAGCTACAACGACAACAATCATCCTTCCACTTTAGGTTAGTGATATTTGACTTGAGCTGTTTCATTCCCTAACGTATCTTTCAAGTCGTGCATATTGAAAACAAAACTGCGAAGCATATTTGAACTCTAGATAGACATAGTATTAAGGAATACAATACGAGGTTTATTTCTTAACCATTAAACTTCGTAGATAAGACATCGCCATAATCATTTTAATTATATTGTGATTATGTATGGGTATGAGGTGAGGATTTCATCCAAGAGAACAATGTTTACATGTTTTCTAAGGAATTAAGTTCATAAACTTGTTTGTGAATCGAAAAGGAAATCGCCAGGCGTTATTGGGATTGTTATTCATTGCATATCTTGGGAACATCCAGTATGTGTGATTTAGCAGAACTGTTCATGACTTTTTTGTGTTCTTGGTAAAACTATTCACAACGGCCTGACTTATGTATTGGTATGACTTTTATTAGTGAAACCGATCTTAAGTAATCACCTGAGATGGTATGACCGGGTTTGTGATTTTATGTCTGAACAAAAATGGGAAAAGGGGAACCGATCCTTGTATGAGGTGCGGCATGTCTATAGCAGAAAGGGTAACTGATCCTATGGACATGTGCAACACGTTTTTAGGAAAAGGGGAACCGATCCTATGAACATGTGCAACATGTTTTTAGGCAAAGGGGCACCGATCCTATGGACATGCGCAACACATTCAAGTTAGATACCATATATATGTGGGGAACCGATCCTAGTACCTAGTCAACCGAATTTTGGAAAGCTAGTGTGACTATGCACAATACTCACATGGAGGTAGAACTGAAACTTGTTTTGGTAGAACTGTTACACCCATGATTTGTGATTGAATGTTATTTGATCAATCACATAGTTCTTGAAAGTCAGATTAACCAATTCTAAACTTGTTTGAAAGTGTGGCAAATCGGTTTCAAGGTTGTAAGTATGAAAGAGAACTTACAAAGTTAGGATGTCGACATACTTTGAACACGTATTGTGAATGTTTATTATTTAATTGTTCAAAGTTATTCCTTAATAGCTAAGGGAAGAGAATCCCAGGATCGAAACAAAAATAAGTTAAGAATCTTTTAATTAAGGTTATTAATTTCATTTTTAGGAAAATAAGAATTAGTAATGTGCATTTACTAATTAAATATTTTCTGAGAGATTTCGATCATTATTTTTGGACAGAGTATTTCCAGGAATTATGGAAACCGAATTTGTGCTTTAATGAATATGTTGAGAATATTTTCGGTTTTGGAAATTCCTTGGTGTCCAAACTTTCTAGTCTATAAATACTTGAAGTTTGCATTTCTAGCAAACTAATCCTTCGTAACAGCAAACTACCTCTTGTTGTACTGCTACTGGTGAAGCCGCCTATTGGGAGAGGAGAGTAACCTAATTAGTCGAAATCTCTTACGCTCGCTCGGTTTAAAGTTTTTGGGATTGAGAAGCTCTAGTCAGTACCATTGGTGGGAAACTAGATAATTGTGGTTTATCTTTTGTTTTCATTGATTTGATTGACTAATGGTGGTTGAACTTTGATTGCGCCTAGTTTGTTTATGCTTGAGAATCTTCTCTTCTGATTTAAGATTCACTAAAACTAGTTCAGAGTTTCGACAGGATCCTTAGACTGTTGTTAGTTCTAAAGACTATCTTGTGATAATCCATTGTTAACAGACTCCGTTCTGTGCGTGATTAATCACAAGAGATTCAAGTGATTGTGTGCAGCTGTTTATTGAAGATCTAAGAAGATATTGAAAATTTCTGATTTGTGAGTTCATAATCTTTGGTATGCACAATACTTGTTTCGATAAAAAGAGGATCCAATTAATAATCGGTTTTATCCTTGTGATAGAATTGGATTAATTAATTGAGTAGATAGACATCAACACAATTCTTTGGATTAAGAGTGTTGATCATAAAATCTTAATGATTACTTTGGTAATTGAACATAAGATAGACCTAAGGACCTGACGAAGGAGTTTATGTTAAGATAAATAGAAGAGCCTTTGTCCGACTCATATCACTTGGTTGAAGAGAGTTGATACAAACATATTTGTTGTTCCTTTACTGTTTGCAATACGAAGCAAAGGAATTGATCCAAGTAAGTGACTTATTTATAAGTTGGAGGAGTGGGAATACAGATGGAACTAGGTGAACTATAGGTTTAGTTGCTTGGTCTCAACTATACGAAGTTGGTTTATTTTGTATAGCGTCTTAATCCCAAGAGTATTCAATTCTGGACAAGGTCCCAGGGTTTTCAGCATTTGTGGTTTCCTCGTAAACAAAATCTTATTGTGTCATTTACTTTTATTTTCCGCAATTATAATTGTCTTTATTATAATTTAAAGTAAATCACACAAACGTTAATTCCTATTTACTTGATAAGTGAATCCTATTGTGTTTGGTTAAGTCTGAACCTTTTTATCAAGTAAACACACTTCGTTGTTGTATTGTCTCGATCTCGTATCCATAAACGATCACACAAAGTGTGAGCCGATTAGTTGTATTGTCTCGACTCAGTCCATAGACAATCACTTTCAGAGAAAGGACTTATAGGTAGGAAAAGTTTTAGATTGAGGCATATTTGGGTACCCTCGTCTTTTAATTGGTATCAAAGCAGGCAAACACGAAAAGATCTAACAATCTGTGTTTGGTGCGATCCAACCTATAAGAATGAACTCGAGTTCACATGAATCGACTTCAATTAACGTACAACCAAGATTTGACGGAACAAACTATTTATGGTGGAAATATGCTATGAGATCTTTTCTTCAATCACGAGACTTTAATACATGGCTATTAGTCGTCGATGGTTATATTCGTCCAAAGATAAAAAATTCGGAAACTGAGTTTAAACGCTTAGTAGATTTTTCGAACGAAGATAAGGCGCTTTTAAAGCAGAATTCAGATGGTTTGAATGCTATAATACATGTTGTAAGCCATGATATGCAACATCATGTATCAACATGTCAAACTTCGAAAGAAGCTTGGGATAATCTTCAGATCGTATTCGAAGGAAATTCATCAGAGAAAGAAGCTATACTTCAAACTCTCACTTCCGATTGGGAAAACCTTTAAATGGATGACAACAACACTTTTGAAGAGTTTCATGTTAAGCTCTCTGAGATAATAAATGCTTATTTTTCTTTAGGAAAGACTATTTCTGAGAAGGATATAGTATGCAAGATTCTCAGATCGTTGCCATATAGATACGATTCTAAGAAGCATGCAATCATAGAAGCAAATGATCTTTCAACTCTCTCACGAAGCACACTCGTCGGTAAGTTAAAGATCTTTGATCATGAATCAAAGTCTATTAAAAGTAAAGGAATTGCTTTTAAAGCTGCAAGAATTCCAAAAGCTCCAATGGAGAGGAATAGACAAACGGATGATTCAGTTGAACAGATTGTTGAAAATTCTGATGATGATATTGAAGAATCATTATCATTGATTACTAGACAGTTTCGAGATCTCTTAAAGAAAAGAAATAGGAGATTCATTAAGGATACTTATCGATCTTCTCGTCAACATGATTGAGTTCCTGTCAAAAAGGATCATGAAGAAGATGATGATTATCAACCACATGTTTCAAGTGTAAAGGGTTTGGTTATATTGCTAAAGACTGTCCCAATCATAAGAAATACTCTAGAAGCAAGGCTTTAGCTTTAACTCTAGACGAGTCTTCTGATTCATATGATTCTGAAGAAAAGGAAACAAACTAATATTGCATTAGTTGTTAATCTTATTACTTCCTCCTCCATTAGTGATTTAACCATTTTAAGAATGGACATGCCTTCCGATGTTATTAAATCACCTAATGGCAAAGGGAAAAATAAGACAAGATGCAAAAACTGTCTCAAAAACATAATTGTTAAGAGTTGTATATGCAATTCCAATCAATCCCAAGATACTTCGTTAGTTCGAGGTAACAAAATATATCTTTTTATACTATACTAGATCAAGAACACTATGGTTGTTCAAAATACCATAATGAGAGAAAATCTCATACTAATGCCACCTGATCGGTATTAGAATTCCTTCCTCACCATGTGTGCCAAATCTTTGAGTGAGGAAGAAGAAAAATCAAGGTACTTTTGTGTAGATTATGGAAATAGTATCTAGTATTTGAAGATATTTGATATATTCGTATTTTTAGGAATATTATATTTTTGGTAGTATGAAAATTATAAAAAGATCTTTCTCCTACTTTGATCATTCCTTGTCCGAACTATGGGTCTGGATCAAATGGTTTCTCTGGAGAAGATGCAAGATCAAAAAGATCATCTGAAGAATAAGCCTAGATCGTCCCTTGACATTAAGAGTAAAATCAAAAAGGGAGATTGGCTTAGCAAGAAGGAAAGAGAGAATACTCTGAAGAAAGATCAGTGTATTGAAGCATTGACACACTTTTGTGTTCAATCAAAGGCATAATTACATGTTCTTGCAGAATCCTTCACGAAAATTTCTCATCTGCAAGAGGTTCTGGTCAAGCAACAAGGTTTTCTACTTGAAGATATTCAAAAGCTGAAGAGTAGTAATCCTCCTTCATTTAGCACTGACATGAAGGACTGAGTTGCAGTAAAATAGACATCAATTTTTGATTTTTTTTAATTATTGTATTGGTATATTATGAATAAAATTATTTAATTTATAATTTTCTTGTGATAGTTTTTGGTTTACATATCCTGTGCTTGAATGCTTTTATATTATTTTTATGTATGTTTATGGGATGTTTGATTTCGGTTTTACTACCTTAATATTCGATCTCATATGTTGTGAACCCTTGTGGTTTGGGTGACTTTTTGATTTAGCAAGACTAAGTTTTAGCCCATGTTGGTAGGCTTTATCAAAGAATCATGAGGGGTTCTGGTAGAAACAATATGTGAAAAAGTCACAATATGTTGAATCGGTTTTGGTTTAGCATAAAAGCATATGTGTTTCGACGGTTTTCAACTCTTTCTTGCAATTGTTAAAACCGATTTTCAACCTTTCTCTGGTAAAGGTTGGTTGTTGTTATTTCTTTTGTTTTTGCATAAGGATGACAACATGATGATATTTCGATATCAATTCTCCCTGGACGAAGATGCAAACTTATTGGAGAAGTGGAGGCGAAATTTGAGGTAACAATCTTGTTAGTTAATTGTTTTCCTGCTTAAGAAAAGCCTGATTTTTATTTCATATATATTTTGCTTTTGCTTAACAAAATTTTGGTACAATCGATGTTTATTCCATTATGTGTGTATGGATGTATGTGTGATTCAATTGGATACGGTTAAGTAAAACTATTGTTATCTTGCTTTATTTTTTGGTATCAATTGTTTAGGCTTACAGAAATTCGGTGCAATTGTGGTACTTTAATTTCTATGTTGTTTCAATTGCTTCCGGTTGAGGTGAATAATTATGCAAGTTGATTTATTTGGTTTGTATGAATTATTTATGGATTAACGAAATAAAAGGTTTACAGGATGAGTTGTTTAGTCTAACGAAATAAAAGGTTTACAGGTGACTAATTATGCAAGTTGATTTATTTGGTTTGTAGACTTATCAAAGTGAGGTTTTGGTTATTCAAGTCTAATCGAATGCCTTAACAAGAAATGTTATTTAACTAACCTAGTACTTGTCTTGTTCAAAATTGAAAGGTCTAAGTTTATGGATAATTAGAACCTGGTGAGAAAAATAGATTTATCTTTATTTTGGTCTTATCGAATAAGCGATTATTTTTGTACGATCGGTTTAGCAAAGGAACTAAGGTGCTTAGTTGATTTTTGGTTTGCTAAACTAAAGTGGAAAAATTGTTTCGAACAATTGTTTCTTTGATAACATATCAAAATAAAACTACTTGTAGTTTCGGTTTTGATACTGGTAATCAGAACATGGTGTATGGAACCCTCGTGCCCAACTCTACAGGTTGCAAGTCTATTTTGAGATTTGTAAGATCCTTTTCGTAATGTCCTTTATTTTTTCGTTTCTTTGTCATTTTGTGACAAAAAGGGGGAGTAATATATGGAGTAAACAAGTGATACTGTCATTGATTTTATATTGATTGGTATCGCTAAGGAAAATAACATTGGTGCATAAATGTTTATCTAAACGAAAGAGTGAAAGCACGGACTAAGGGGGAGTAACATATCATATTAAGTGGTATAACAAAGACGTGTGGATTGAATATCTACCTATATTCCTTAGGGGGAGTATTAGCTTTGTTATTATAATGTCAACAACGACATTTTTGAGGATCGAATATATGTAATTTACTGTGCTGTTGAATTCGGGAATCAAGCGTATGTGTAATGAATTCTTGTAATTTTTTTATCTATATGATGTAAGATTTTTGTCACTAAAATTGACAAATGGGGATATTGTTAGAGCATATCTAGGTTGAACCCACCAAGCGTTGGTATGTCAAGTTTGGTTGTCATATTTTAGTGAATCAAAACTCATGTTAAGAGTCGCTTGATTATGTACTAGAGTCAACTTCGTATAAGTTAGCTTGAAAGTATTAGGATATAAGACATTACAAGTATTGCGAATACTTGAAGATGTGAAGAAGCAAGGAGCTACAACGACAACAATCATCCTTCCACTTGAGGTTAGGGATATTTGACTTGAAATGTTTCATTACCTAATGTATCTTTCAAGTCGTGCATATTGAAAACAAAACTGCGAAGCATATTTGAACTCTAGATAGACATAGTATTAAGGAATACAATACGAGGTTTATTGCTTAACCATTAAACTTTGTAGATAAGACATCGCCATAATCATTTTAATGCTATTGTGATTATGTATGGGTATGAGGTGAGGATTTCATCCAAGAGAACAATGTTTACATGTTTTCTAAGGAAGTAAGTTCATAAACTTGTTTGTGAATCAAAAAGGAAATCGCCAGGCGTTATTGGGATTTTTATTCATTGCATATCTTGTGAACATCCAATATGTGTGATTTAGTAGAACCGTTCATGAGTTGTTTGTGTTCTTGGTAAAACTATTCACAGAGGCCTGACTTATGCATTGGTATGACTTTTATTAGTGAAACCGATCTTAAGTAATCACCTGAGATGGTACAATCGGGTTTGTGATTTTATGTCTGACCAAAATTGGGAAAAGGAGAACCGATCCTAGTAAGAGGTGCAGTACATCACAAAGGGGAACCGATCCTTGTATGAGGTGCAGCAGGTTTATAGCAGAAAGGGGAACCGATCCTATGGACATGTGCAACACGTTTTTAGGAAAAGGGGAACCGATCCTATGGACATGTGCAACACATTCAAGTTGGATACCATATATATGTGGGGAACCGATCCTAGTACCTAGTCAACCGAATTTAGGAAAGTTAGTGTGACTATGCACAGTACTCACATGGAGGTAGAACCGAAACTTGTTTTGGTAGAACCGTTACACCCATGATTTGTGATTGAATGTTATTTGATCAATCACATAGTTCTTGAAAGTCAGATGAACCAATTCTAAACTTGTTTGGAAATGTGGAAAATCGGTTTCAAGGTTGTAAGTAGGAAAGAGAACTTACAAAGTTAGTATGTCGACATACTTTGAACACGTGCTGTGAATGTTTATTATTTAACTATTCAAAGTTATTCCTTAATAGCTAAGGGAAGAGAATCCCAGGATCGAAACACAAATAAGTTAAGAATCTTTTAATTAAGGTTATTAATTTCATTTTTAGGAAAATTAGAATTAGTAATGTGCATTTACTAATAAAGATTTTCTGAGAGATTTCGATCATTATTTTTGGACAGAGCATTTTCAGGAATTATGGAAACCGAATTTGTGCTTTAATGAATATCTTGAGAATATTTTCGGTTTTCGAAATTCCTTGGTTTCCAAACTTCCTAGTCTATAAATACTTGAAGTTTGTGATAGACACATTTTTGTGTCTAATTTGTCCTCAATGTTCTGTATTGTTGGTACTCGATTTCGTACTTATTATGGTATTTTATGTGTTTGTAGGTATTTTTGGGAAATATGCATTTTTGGAAAATTCGGCTCGAAAAGTTGCTCGGGGAACCCCCCCGGAAAAGTACTAAAGGCACCCTCATTTTGGATAAGGGCACCCCAGCTGTTAAAGGAGCCCGTGTTTTGGATCAGGGCACTTCATCCTCAACATTTTGAATTTCGAATTTGGCGAGAAAACTTGTGCAGACTCAGGCAGATTTAGAGTTCGTGTTTTGAAGGGGTTTTAAAGAGACTCAATGGACGAGATTAATTGGGAGGACTTGATTGAGCATAACAAGCGTGGTAAGGTTGCTGAAATTGATCAGAATTGGCTAAATCATCATGTTGAGTGAAACAGGGAGTTACGGGTTTTGCTTAAGAAAACCCGAGAGTTGTTGTTTTCGATTTTGGAGATTTCTTGAGTGATTCAATCACTCAAGTGGATTGGGCCGGACCTGTTAGTCCAAGATAGGCCGGACCTGTTAGTCCAAGGAGATTACTGTGAGTTATTACACATGATTTTCTTCACCTGTTGAGTATAAATAGCCTCTTAGAGTATCATAGAGGGGATAGAGAGTTTGGGGAGCAGTTAGAACGAACAGAGAGTCCACAAATAAAAGTTGTAGGAAACACCATTTCTACTGCTGCATAGATGAAGAACACGAAGAACACACCAACCAAGACAGTTGTTTATCAACAGTGATAACGACACAAGCCGTGGGTCTTAGAAGCTACAGTCTCAGCAACTGTTGCGCAGCAGTCGTTTTGCTACAGTGACAGCGACAATTAATAGTTATCGTTCTCTCTAACAATTGATTTTGTAACAAATATAAGTGTTACAACCCGGTTTTTATTATTTTTCTCCTATTTCATTATTGTGAACACCCTTTTGAGCAATGGAAAATTTCTTTGAGTGTGTTTTCATCTTGATGAGCTAGACCCAATCCTTGGGGCGACGGAGGAAGCTATCCTTCCAATGAAAAAGTGGTAATTCTTAATTATTTAATTTGTGCAATTTTTATTTATGATTATTTGCCTAGATTGAAAATATATTTTATGATTTTTGTTGAACAATTGTATTTTCTTTTGATGGAACATGCTTAGCCTAGGTTTTTGATGTCTCATGCTTTGCATTAACATTTGTTGTTTCTAAAAATCTACTTTTGCAATAGTTGAGAATCAATTGGAACGTGTAAAATTGTATGATTATAATTAGTATCACTTTGGACTTGGTAAATAGCGGAATCCTAGCCCTAGTCTCTCCATAATTCTCACAACACTTTTTATTCGAGTTTGTTATTTTTATTTATAAAAATTAAGTCTAAAAAAGCTGCTTTCACAAGTCTTGAACGAACCATTACTTACCACTACTACAACTCAATTGAAAATCACATCATGTATACCCATCTAGGACTTGGTAAGCTGAAACCGACCAAAATGACACTTCAATTAGCTGATAGGTCTGTCAAAGTGCCTCGTGGTGTCATAGAAGATGTTCTTATTGAGGTTGATATGTTCATATACCCAGTGGATCTTGTTGTTCTAGATACCCAGCCTGTTCAGGACCCAAGTGCTCAAATACCGGTGATTTTAGGTCGCCCATTCTTAGCCACATCTAATGCTTTCATCAATTGCAGAACCGGACTTATGAACATATCTTTTGGTAATATGACTACTGAGCTAAATGTCTTTAATGTCATTAAGTCTTCTGAGATAGATGATTTAGAAGTGGTGAACATGATTAGCACTCTAGTTCCTGATCCTTTAACCTGCACTATGTTCGATAATCCATTATTTGATGAACCTTTCAGTGCTTCGGAGGATGTAACCATTGCGAACACCATAGTTGATGAGCCTATGCTAGAGATTTTCTTTGATAATCCATTATATGAGGATGTTGTTCGTTTAGATGAACAGTCCCCAAAAAAAACTAGTATCTGTGCTGACTTTATGGAACCTAGAACCCATCCCATAGATTTTGGTCCATTTGAGGATATTGTTCACCCTAAGTTTGGGGATAATGATTACTCTAGTTGTCTTCATGTATCCCTAATTGAATTCCCTAACTTGGGACTCGAGCTTTGTGCGTCTAAGATATTACTTGAGTTTCTTCAAACTCTGCTACCCGATCCTCCAGATACTGTCGATGAAGAAACCCAATTCTTAGATGCATGTCATTCGGTTGAACCTGTTTTCCTACACACTTATATAGAGACCAAAGAGAAATCCCAGATAAATCTAGTTGCCTTGATGAAAGCCCTAGATCAAGTTATGCTCCGTCAACTCATTTTTTTCCAAGATGGTAGTCTTTATTTTGTGTCTGCTCTATTTGGTTCTGAGGACCCGCAACAATTTCGGCTATTGGTATATGACTTTGGAAGGTGACAATCCTTTTTGAGGTATTTGATGTCCATCTAAAGACTTTAAATTTAGAATTTTCTGGGAGGCACCCACGCTCATGCTTACGGTAATATCCTTCCTTATTTCTTTTTCCATCCATCAAGTGGTAATAGTTTCTCCTTGTTCATGCTTTTAATTTCATCTTTAGAACATTGAAGACAATGTTAGATTTAAGTTTGGGCGTATAGGAGAAAATTTTTAGTTGCAATAAATAAACTCCAGAGCCTAAAAATTTATGCTTATTAAGGTTGGCACTAACCAATCTAAGTGGATGGGAACATCTTGGTTATAAGAGATGAGGAACCAATCTGATTATATGGAAACATCTAAAGAGTCTATTCATAAAAGCACAGAGCTCAGGTGTTAGAATTAAAAAAAAAAGACATGGTAGTTTCGCCATATCTCGTTGAATCCTAATCCTTCTGTTTTTATTTTTTAAGTGACTTGGTGGGGCACACGATTCAAGTTGTTACCATTTCTAGGGTGAAATAGGGTGATTGAGATACCAAAAAATAATAATTGAGAATTGAGACCAGACCATCAGACCAACTGGAATAAATTCAAATAAAGTCGACCACTGGTGCCCTTGTATATGCCAGTTGTGTTGACCTAGAGTTAGGTTTATCGACCACTGGTCCCCTTGTATATGCCAGTTATGTTGATATTACTCAGACCGGTATCTCAGTCTATTAGGATAGGTTCATCTTGGCAGAGGCCTTCAGACAGATATGGGAAACACCGTTCACTTTAAACCATCTACTTTTCTCTTTATCCATCTTCTTAATCTTTCCATGTGATTGGTTGACTCCGGTTATGATGTCCAGAAACTATCTGAGTAGAGCCTTGTCACTTATATATGAATTTTAGTATGTTGAGTGCAAACTCGTGTACAACAATTGGAATTTCGCATCAGGGTACTTCCTCCTATAGTAAATTTTGTATGCCAACCAAGGAGATTATTTAGTGCCTTCCAAGGTTCCGCGTAGATAGCTAGGGTCTGGAGTAAAGGTTTTGTGGGTACACCTCTGGTAAACCATCCCGAGATTAACTCGGTCGCTAGGGCCACCTAGCAAGTTAGGATTTTATTTTTCTAGATTAGTTTTGCTCGAGGACTAGCAAATAATAAGTTTGGGGGTATTTGATAGACACATTTTTGTGTCTAATTTGTCCTCAATGTTCTGTATAGTTGGTACTCGATTTCGTACTTATTATGGTATTTTATGTGTTTGTAGGTATTTTTGGGAAATAAACATTTTTGGAAAATTTGGCTTGAAAAGTTGCTCGGGGTACCCCCGGAAAAGTACTAAAGGCACCCTCATTTTGGATAAGGGCCACCCAAGGGCACCCCAGCTGTTAAAGGCGCCCATGTTTTGGATCAGGGCACTTCATCCTCAACATTTTGTTTCGAATTTGGCGGGAAAACTTGTGCAGACTCAGGCAGATTTAGAGTTCGTGTTTTGAAGGGGTTTTAAAGAGACTCAGTGGCCGAGATTGATTGGGAGGACTTGATTGAGCATAACAAGCGTGGTGAGGTTGCTGGAATTGATCAGAATTGGCTGAATCATCATGTTGAGTGAAACAGGGAGTTACGGGTTTTACTTAAGAAAACTCGAGAGTTGCTGTTTTCGATTTTGGAGATTTCTGGAGTGATTCAATCACTCAAGTGGATTGGGCCGGACCTGTTAGTCCAAGATAGGCGAGGTACGTTCACCAGATTCGGTAAATAAGGGATGATTCACTATTTTTTGGAGTAAACAGAGCACAAGATATACTCGAGTTTCTGTTGGATGAGTATGTGTAGATTATGTGTCTGGAGTGTGTAGAAATCCCCCTTGCATGAGTTTGTATCAATCCTGGAGAGTTTTACGTATGATTTGGAATGTGCCAGCGACAATCAGATGCGTGCAGGAGAAGAAAATGGAAAGAAAATATTCCCGAGAATATTTTCTTCACTGCCGAGTAAAGGAGATTATTGTGAGTTATTACACATGATTTCCTTCACATGTTGAGTATAAATATCCTCTTGGAGTATCATAGAGGGGATAGAGAGTTTGGGGGAGCAGTTAGAACGAACAAAGAGTCGAGAATTCAAAGTTCCAGGAAACGCCATTTCTGCTGCTGCATAGATGAAGAACACGAAGAACAGACCAACCAAGACAGTCGTTTATCAACAGTGATAACGACACAAGCCGTGGGTCTTAGAAGCTACAGTCTCAGCGACTGTTGCGCAGCAGTCGTTTTGCTACAGTGACAGCGACAATTAATAGTTATCGTTCTCTGTAACAATTGAGTTTGTAACAAATATAAGTGTTACAACCCGGTTTTTATTATTTTTCTCCTATTTCATTATTGTGAACACCCTTTTGAGCAATGGAAAATTCCTTTGAGTGTGTTTTCATCGTGATGAGCTAGACCCAATCCTCGGGGCGACGGAGGAAGCTATCCTTCCAATGAAAAACTGGTAATTCTTAATTATTTAATTTTTGCAATTTTATTTATGATTATTTGCCTAGATTGAAAACATATTTTATGATTTTTGTTGAACAATTGTATTTTCTTTTGATGGAACATGCTTAGCCTAGGGTTTTGATGTCTCATGCTTTGCATTAACATTTGTTGTTTCTAAAAATCTACTTTTGCAATAGTTGAGAATCAATTTGAACGTGTAAAATTGTATGATTATAATTAGTATCACTTTGGACTTGGTAAATAGCGGAATCCTAGCCCTAGTCTCTCCATAATTCTCACAACACTTTTTATTCGAGTTTGTTAACTTTATTTATAAAAATTAAGTCTAAAAAAGTTGCTTTCACAAGTCTTGAATGAACCATTACTTACCACTACTACAACTCAATTGAAAATCACATCATGTATACCCAGCTAGGACTTGGTAAGTTGAAACCGACCAAAATGACACTTCAATTAGCTGATAGGTCTGTCAAAGTTCCTCGTGGTGTCATAGAAGATGTTCTTATTGAGGTTGATATGTTCATATACCCAGTGGATCTTGTTGTTCTAGATACCCAGCCTGTTCAGGACCAGAGTGCTCAAATACCGGTGATTTTAGGTCGCCCATTCTTAGCCACATCTAATGCTTTCATCAATTGTAAAACCGGACTTATGAACATATCTTTTGGTAATATGACTACTGAGCTAAATGTCTTTAATGTCATTAAGTCTTCTGAGATAGATGATTTAGAAGTGGTGAACATGATTAGCACTCTAGTTCCTGATCCTTTAACCTGCACTATGTTCGATAATCCATTATTTGATGAACCTTTCAGTGCTTCGGAGGATGTAACCATTGCGAACACCATAGTTGATGAGCCTATGCTAGA
>NC_039360.1:202734094-202734514 GCF_003573695.1 Papaver somniferum
CTTAAGAAAACTCGAGAGTTGCTGTTTTCGATTTTGGAGATTTCTGGAGTGATTCAATCACTCAAGTGGATTGGGCCGGACCTGTTAGTCCAAGATAGGCGAGGTACGTTCACCAGATTCGGTAAATAAGGGATGATTCACTATTTTTTGGAGTAAACAGAGCACAAGATATACTCGAGTTTCTGTTGGATGAGTATGTGTAGATTATGTGTCTGGAGTGTGTAGAAATCCCCCTTGCATGAGTTTGTATCAATCCTGGAGAGTTTTACGTATGATTTGGAATGTGCCAGCGACAATCAGATGCGTGCAGGAGAAGAAAATGGAAAGAAAATATTCCCGAGAATATTTTCTTCACTGCCGAGTAAAGGAGATTATTGTGAGTTATTACACATGATTTCCTTCACATGTTGAGTATAAATA